>NC_058524.1:328514888-328522388 GCF_904849725.1 Hordeum vulgare subsp. vulgare | reverse complement strand
TTTGTTTATGTTAGTTAAACAGTAGTTTTGCAACATGTTTTTATTTTATTTTTATTTGTTTCCATGAAATCAATTCTAGTTCCTTAGTAACTTGCAATTGGTTTCCGCACTGTTTTAAATCCCGTTTGGGAATACTTTCAACAAGTTTTGTGAAAAAAAATACTTTATTTTATCTTAGTTAGATTTATATCTTAGTTCCTTGTTAGTTATTTCTGTTAGACAAAAACTATTTAGTGTTTGACGTAGTAGAAGACTCCCTAGTCTTATTTGAAGTTTCTTTCGGATTTCTTATTCGCTCTCTCTCTCTTTTGTTTTGATTGCTAGAATGATTGCTAGTATGAGTGCTTATGTGAATGATATGTTTGCTATACAGATTTCATCGGAGAGTGACGAGTAGTCTATCAAGTTATTTTCTCGAGAAATTCTTCTTCGTCAACATCACCAGGCAAGTCACTTTGATCATACTATCACCTATGTTTTATGCATCCTAGTTCTACCATCCTATGCCCAATTGCATGCTGCTTAGGTACTTGGAAATTTTAGTATAGATTGTAGTATCATGTGGTAGGCACACAACAACCCCGATACTTGGCCCCGGGACGACAAATTTCATATTGCTATGCTTGAGTAGACGGGATTTCGGTTGAGTGCATAACACGAGTGATGCGAGGTTGATTAAATAATCAAGACCGGCTAAGACAAGATTTTCAAGACCTCGGATGCAATGCAACTCTGGGTGAAGGACGGTTGATCGGCTCCCTGGAGAACCCAGTGGATGCCCGGGATGCTGCGGACGGCCATGACATCCTGCGGAAAGCTTCACCCAGGCTCAAAGAGACGGGCGGATATTTTCAAGACCCAAGGCTTACCTGCACAGCCACAAGTCATTATGGCCTCTGGCTTGGTTGGACAATGTGGCGACTCTAGACAGGCGGTGCTAGCAGATGTAGAAGAACGGTAGGAATGGATGGGCACCGACAGGGATTCAGAGGGACCCGTTGAAAGATCATGTTTTAATCATCCGATCTTCAAACACCCTGAAGTGCGAGGACATACACGGAGGCGATCAAATCTTGCGGGGAACGTGTGCAAAACTCTTCGGAGTACTCAAATCTAATCAATTAGCCGTGTCCACGGTCATGGACGAACTTGAGCCAAAGGAACTGAAGTTATCTGGATTTCTCAACACCATTAAATATATTTGATGAGGATAGTTATTGACAACATGGGTACGAGAACTGGTTGGCGGAACCATCTCGTTAACAACCAACAATGTAGTAACATTTTGCTTTTAGCCCCCTCTTGATGTAGGAGAAAAGTTGCTTTTCGCTGAAAACTTATAGCCCCACCTGCCATATATGCATATAGTATAGATGATTACTTTTCACCCCTCTCTTATGTGACTTGCTGGCATATTCAATATGCTGACCTACACGGCTGAAACGTCTTATGTTGCAGATATTTTCTTCGACGAGTAAGAGTACGATTCAGGGTTACGGTCTACACTCAACTTGACGTTGGTGTTTATTGGGACTCCACTCCCTTGACTGCTTCCGCTGAAATATTTAAGGTATATATCATTTTTACGCTATTTACATGTGATTGCACTTTGATATATACATTGATGTACTGTGTGTGCCAGCATACTGATCCAGGGATGGCACAGAAACATAGAGACTTGACTCGTTTTGAGTCGGGTCGCTACAGAAATGGTATCAGAGCACATGTTGACTGTAGGACGTGACCCTAGAAACTGGAAATCTCTTACGAAAGGATCTCTCAAAATTTTATTTTCAAAGAACACCTTTTACTTCTCATCTCTTCTGATTTCATCAAATGTTCTCTCTCACCTCCAATAGTTAGACAATACCCTTACCCCTTTGACCTCATGAAGAATCAACGGAGTTCTACTTCAAAGTAAAGAGAATTTCACCACGCGTTTGAAGAGTTGAAGCTACACCAATAGTAGACTCTCAAGACCCGAAGAACTCGAAGACCCTGAAGTGTTCGAATAATTATATGACCATTAGAAGTCCAAGCCCCTTTTATATACCCACGTTAGATAAGATGATTTGTGAGCCATTATTGGTGTGTGTTTTCCGACGGCCACAAATAAAACCTATCTCAAAAAAAATATTGTTTGTATTGTGTGTAACTACCTCCCTCTCTTACCCGTCTCATCCCCAAAACCTCAACCCTACCAGATGGAGTATGAAGCTGGACTTGTATTCTCTGGACCAATGACCCAACTGGAAGCTGAAATATGGATTCAGAACATGGAGAACCACTTCGGTAGCAACTTGATCTCAAGGAAGTATGAAGTGGAACACGCTCTTCAGTACTTTACACAAGGTGCTGCAATCTGGTGGAAAATGCAGCATGCCATACAAGGATTTAGTGGAGCAGAAACCTGGGACGAATTCAAGAAGACTCTGTTAAGATCCCGTCTTATTCAGAAGTGCTATGATAATCCGAAGAAGAAGACTTGTGCATGCAAGATCTATGGAGAAATAGGACACACTAAGGAGGAACACAAGGATGGATGCACTCATTGTGAAGAAAATCACCCAGCTGAGGAATGCCCAAGTCGTTAGGTGACTTGTTTCCTTTGTGAAGGAACCACCCACTACCCAGCTCAGTGTCACATTTAACCCAAGGTGCAACAAGTTGTCCAGCAGCAGAAAGAAGCAATGAAGGAAACACTCAAGAAGAAGATTCTAGAAGAGCAAGTGATGAACGAAAATATTGAAGACCCCGATGGACAAGGTCTGGCCAGATTTTTCTCCAATGCATTCTACTCATGTGGAGAAGAAGGACATTATTCACAGGATTGCACGAAGAGAAGCCAAGAGTATCTGGGAAACTTCCCGACGGAAGAAGTGGAGTTTGATCCACTTGAAATTGAAGAACTGGCCAAAATAAAGGAGTCCGGAAAGAAGAAAAAGTACCCTCGGAAGAGCCAAATCTCTGCAGACATAGACCTGAGTCATGTCAGATGTTACAAGTGTATGAAATTTGGCCACCACAAATACATGTGCTCAGGAAGGGAGCCGGAAACACAAGGAGCAAAAGCAAACACTAAGACACCTCGAGACTTGTCAGAACTCATTTGCTTTCGTTGCAAGGAAGCAAGACATTTTGCTAGCGATTGTCCGCAAAGGAAGAAAGCTAGAATGGAGTAGTTAAGTTTTGACCATGGCAATAAGTGTGATCCGAAGCACTCTTGTTTTTCATGAGATCACGAAGAGAAATTTTTGTAACAGAAGTCCCTGAGATTGTAATAACATCATGAATAAATGGAATTTATTGTCTCATGATTGCCTATGTTGAAACTGTATGCGTTGTTTCTCTACGAGCAAAGATCTCTAAAATAATTATGAGGAAATATGGTCTATGCAGGCATGAGCATAATTCATTTAAGTGTGGTGGTAATCGGTAAACCCACAGGATCCACTGAGTAGGAGTGTACCACGATTACCAAGGAGACACATACATTCCTCTGAGTACCTATTTACTGACACCTGCAGATGGCAACTCTCTACGAGTCATTCCTCAAGGGCCCAGAAACGATCATGACCCTGACCAGTGATCATGATTACCCGAAAATCCTGAAGGACATGATGAAGCACATTCACCTTGAAGGAGATGCAGTCTACAAAGGCTACCCATTCATGGAAAATGGAGTGGAACTTTGGTACGTGGAAGTACACCTCCACCATGTGAAAGGAGTTTCTCCAAAGACTATGGGGCAATACTTTTTCATTTCACGCATACCATGAGCAACCTTCTTTGATGCAGTTCGTGAAGTTGCCATGGAAGCCATACGTCAGATCGGAGAAATACTTGAAGCAAGACTCCATCATACCCAGGAATACCTGAGTGAGGTACGTGCGGAGATGATGGAGATGAAGCTCATGACCACCATGATGAAGCAAAAGATGGATGATTTCCAGGAGCACCTCGGAAAGTTCGAGTGGAACTAAAGTACCTCCAAGAGAGGCAGATGAATAAAGTTGGCAAAATGCTCGACCATACCGAACAATGTGGATGGCAGCATTTGTAATAGAGTACTTTTGAATTGGAGATTTTGAGGATAAATTACGGATGTAATAAAGGATTGATATTGAAATGCATATGATTTATGGAAGAAGCTACGATGGATCAGCAAACGTTTTCTTAGGAGCGTACGAAAACCTGAGAGTTGTGAAGATACGATAGATGTTTCGTTCAGCTTGCAGAACCAATGGATTATCCGAACTTCGTTCGTGGAGAAGAGAAATTCTGCAACGCTTGTGAGGATGCCCAAGTGTTAGAATGCGAGATTCGCTAAACCTTATACAGAGAAATGATTTGGGTGCGGAATGGATTGATCACCATGACGACTTACTCTTATCATTTATCTTGCTATTCGGAATGGTAAATCTGAGAGACTTACCCATATAGAGGGACGACGTTCTTTGAAGCTTTTGTTTAAGCCTTAGAATGGTATACTGAAAGCCCCATGTACATGGCACCTATTGTCACGCGTAAGAAATTTTACGGTGAGGATGAAACCAAGACCCCTCTCTCTGCAGGATAACCACAACTGGTAGACCACCATGAGAACCATCGATAGGTTATTTAGAATTGACCACGAGACTGTCAGTTAAGAAGACCCCGTGACGGAAGAAGCTTATATCAACGGGAGAGCATCACCAAAGGATTTAATATGAAGACTGTGTGATGTCAGTTGCCAAAACCCCAGAGGAATCGTTAAAGCATTTGAGGGACCAGTATCTCTCATTTTAAGTGTGGTAGCATCCCACCTTGACGAAGATTGGAATTGTTAGAAGACCCCCAAACCCTAACCTTTCTTTCTAGCCCTTCCAAATCTCGAGGACGAGATTCATTTTAAGTGTTGTAGTTTGTAACATCCCAAAATTATAAATTTTGGAATGTTAATATAATTATTAGATTGTTTGTTTGTTTGCTGAGTGACTGAAACTTGTGTGAAATCTGAAACTTTTTCAAACCTTGGAATGAGAGGGAATAAAATGACTTTCCCCTTCTCCGGTGAATTCAAATTCAATCTTTTAAAAGCAAAGAGGGAAGATGACATGACTTCTTCAACTATAAAGAATTTGAATGGAGATATTTGCATTGAATTCTTTTGCATTTTCCATTCATTTTCTTCATGCAAGAAATGCCGGGAAATACATTCTAGAGAGGAGGAACATGACCCTCAAACCCACGGGCATTTTGAAAGTTATTTGAACCCTAAAACATAGAGGGTCATTTGAAAATTATTTGCAAAAGAAAATAAATCTTTTAGGCAATTTTGTGAAAATAATTTTTTCTGAAGTTTTTATTTTTTTCGTGGAAAAATGCCCATCATTTATATTTTATTTTTCTGATAATTTTAGTATATAAAAACTCTTTATTCCGAATTGATTTGATTTCCTTTTTATCGTTTTAGTTTCCTAGTTTTAAAAATAGGAAAGGAAATCATTTTTATTAGGAAACTGCAGGTGGCCAATTAAGACTTTCCTTTCACTGGCCCAAGAAGATCATCTTCTTCCTCCTCTCTCCCTCACGTCACAGGAAGTTTTCCTTCCATGGAAAGAAGATCCCCACCTCCGGGATTCGCGAAGCTCTTCCCTTCCCAGCGCCTCCCGTCGCCTCTATAAGAACCCCCGAGGCCTCCTCGTTCCATTCCCGTTGAAAACTTCCCCTCTCCTCGCCTCTAGCTCGCGCACCCCTCGCCGGAGTCGGCACCGGAGAACATCAAAGGAGCTCCTCCACCTCGTCACCCCCTGCACCCTCCCCTCCCTGCCGAGCCCCCCTGCACCCCTGCACCCCGCCACCCCTTCGCCCCCCCTCCACCGCCGCCCCACCCAACCCCGTCCCCCTACACACCTCGCCTCCCCTCTGGAACCAGCAGCAGCACCACCAGAAGCCTCCCACCTTGCCCCCACCTTCAGCCCTCACTTCCCCTCGCCTCCCTCCCCTCCCAGGAGAGCCCCACCCTTCGGCCCCCCTCCACAACTCCTCCCGCCGGCCCCTCCCCCACCCCACCGGCACCCCACCCCTACCTCGGCCACCATTGCCAGCCACGGGGGCAACCTCCCAGCCACGGTAACTCCCTCCTCTTCTCTGTTTTTTTTTCTTTTGTTTTGTTAGCCCTTAGATCCATATCCTACGGGTTAGATTAGTTCTTAGAATACCCCTTCGATTTAGATTAGAAAACCGTCGGTTTTATTTCACTTATTCTTCAGCCAGTAGTTTCGGTTAGAACTAGGCCGTTTGCTCCTAACTTTTGCAACAAACAACTCCGCAGCCTATCGTTAGTTAGCTAGTTAGCTTCATTTTTTCTGTCTAATTGCAAAAACAGAAAAGTTTCTGTTTTGTTTTGGCCATAACTTGTGATCCCGAAGTCCAATGATAGTGATTCGTTTTCCAGTAGCTCACAAATTTCCTGTAGTTTGTAAAAACATACAATTCGTCTATGTTTGAACTTTCCAAATTTGAGTTAGATTAGATTTAGTTTAAACCTTGTTTTGCCTATTCCAGGAGTTTAAAAATAGCTTTTAATTTGATTCCTTTTGGTACTGATCACCAGTGATCTCATTGATCAGTGGTAAAAATGTCAGATTTGTTTGAGTATTTTAGCTCGCAGTTTCTTGTGAAACCATTTCTGTTTCACCTCTTTTAGGATTTCGGCTAATTCCTTTTCTACTTTTGTTTTAAAATATTTTCTTAATTATTTCAGAAACATTATTGTTTTGTTTATGTTACTTAAACTGTAGTTTTGCCACAAGTATTTATTTTATTTTAATTTGTTTCCATGAAATCAATTCTAGTTCCTTAGTAACTTGCAATTGGTTTCCGCACTGTTTCAAATCCCGTTTGGGAATACTTTCAAAATGTTTTGTGAAAAAAATACTTTATTTTATCTTAGTTAGATTTATATCTTAGTTCCTTGTTAATTATTTCTGTTAGACAAAAACTATTTAGTGTTTGACGTAGTAGAAGACTCCCTAGTCTTATTTGAAGTTTCTTTCGGATTTCTTATTCGCTCTCTCTCTTTTGTTTTGATTGCTAGAATGATTGCTAGTATGAGTGCTTATGTGAATGATATGTTTGCTATATAGATTTCATCGGAGAGTGACGAGTAGTCTATCAAGTTATTTTCTCGAGAAATTCTTCTTCGTCAACATCACCAGACAAGTCACTTTGATCATACTATCACCTATGTTTTATGCATCGTAGTTCTACCATCCTACGCCCAATTGCATGCTGCGTAGGTACTTGGAACTTTTAGTATAGATTGTAGTATCATGTGGTAGGCACACAACAACCCCGATACTTGGCCCCGGGATGACAAATTTCATATTGCTATGCTTGAGTAGACGGGATTTCGGTTGAGTGCATAACACGAGTGATGCGAGGTTGATTAAATAATCAAGACCGGCTAAGACAAGAATTTCAAGGCCTCGGACGCAATGCAACTCTGGGTGAAGG
>NC_058524.1:328497388-328499888 GCF_904849725.1 Hordeum vulgare subsp. vulgare | reverse complement strand
TTGTTATAGTTGTTGTTGTTGTATGTCGGGACCCCGATCCTAAGCCATAGGAATCCAGCGTGTAACACATCGCATCGCTTTGTGGTCTCACGCACGGTTAATTCCACGGCTGCAGCCTTACCTTTGCCGGGACCGTTTGCGTCTTTTGACTCACGTATGCGATAGTGTCGCTAGCAATCCAATGTCAAAGAACCCGGATCGACATGTCTAGTCATAAACCAAAGTGGCAGTACCGCACAAGGATAGGCATACATGACCCATCAAAGCAGGTGTCGGTCATCAGTGAATGTAGACGAGTCGTAGCAAGCTACAAGGACTCCATTAAATCGCGTGACATTTCCCCAAAGGGGACAGACACAGCAGCTGAGAAGGACACATGCCGGTCAACCAATATGTCCGGAGCAGTAGCGAACTACCAAGGCTCGTTGGATCACAAAGGGGCATTTCCTTGTAAGGAGTGCTACTAAAGTTCACGACTAGGTAATCGAACCCCATACATATCAAGTACGACACACGTACGCATGGCATACCGATATGTATAGCTACATTGATGGCATCACAACATAACCATAAACATACAAACTTTATTTAAGAGGCTCGGAAGAGCTACACACATAATATTACACATCAAGGGTCTCACGACCCATAATAGCAGTCATTCATTACAAGCCAGCGGAAGAGTCATAAACTGTCTGAGTACAGACAGGGCAACTAGAAGGCACATGGCCTGACTATACTACAGATCCAACGTAGGGACAGATCGTAGCTGGGACACCAGCTACTCGTCGTCGTCGATGTCTACGAAGAACCCTCCATTAGGGTCATTAGCAACCTCTGCAACATGTATTAAGCAAACATGAGTACGAAGGTACTCAGCAAGACTTTAGGACAACTAACTACTCATGCAAGGTATCAAAAGGTATTGTGGGGTTTCATGCGGAAAGCCAGCATTTGACTCGTGGCTAGACAACTTACATTTTGAAATTATTTTTTTACAACTTGATTTCTCGCACACGAGTCCACTACCACCACAACAATACACTATCGTGGAATCATTCCGTCTCCATACGGAAATGCCGTCCACGACACTCACGCTTATCTTGACAATTTTATGAGCAGCCATTGAAGTTATCTATGAACAACATATGTCTCCAAGTAGTCCATATCCGCGGACGCGGCTATTCGAATAGATCATAACCCTGCAAGGCTGTACTTCGTCACACACGCTCTCGCCACTTATGGCCATGTGCACGTCATGCACCTCGGCAACCTTCAAGCGGAAGCCCAGCGAGGGAGTCGGCCACAACCGTTAACCACACTAGTACCTAGTCCAGGTTTATCGCCTATCTGAGAGTAACCCGTACGGAAGTCCGGCCGAGGTTTCCGCCACGGCCTCAAACGATGTGTGCAGGGTTCCCAAGCCCACCATCCGGGTGCCACTTGGTACACCGTGCCACTGCCTACCGCATCACGGTCCACCTCTCAGGTCAGCACCATGCACGGCCTCCAGCATTACTATAAACACCAGAAACTACTTGCAACTCCTTGACCGAGTACTACGCGATTAATAGGCCGAGCGGGGTCATATTTCAGGGCCCAGCATGTGGTAGTATCTAGTCTTGGATTACATACACGGAACTCAGTTCCTAAGGACGGTTCCAATGAAACAACCCGCCATGTACTCCTACACAGCCTTTCACCGGTACCTTTACCAAATCAAGTTCAACACACAACCTTTGCTCACCGAACGCATTCTCACAATTCTGTTCATCTCCCAGATGACAGACCATACACAACTCTAAGCATCGCATGCATAGCAGGATAAGACACATCATAGCTCAAGCAACTATCAGGTATGCTAGGTTGCAAGGTTTGGCTATTTACTGTGACAAGGTTAGGTCATGCAAAGGAAGTGGGTTCAACTAACGTGGCAAAAGCAGTTAAAGCATTTGATCCTAATGCAATAAATAAGTGCAGGAGCAAGAACATGGGAATTATCGGGATGATCAAAAGGGTTGCTTGCCTTGTTGCTCAGAGGAGGAACGATATCCGTCAGACGGATATTCGGTGGAATCCGAGGGTGCGGAGCCTACCGAAAAGAATGGTAATCATTCAATAACAATCATATGCAAACAAGATGATGCATGAGCATGGCATGAGAATGCAAAGTGATAGGTTATTATTTTCAACATGTATTAGGTTTAGAGTTGATTTGAATCACATTCGAATATCAATTCAAACGGGGTATTCACGGGTACCGTTTTAATTGATTCGACCTGATGCTCAGATCAACTTGAAGTTAGCATGCATGAGATGTCATGTTAGGGTACTGATTTGTAACTAGGACAGTGTGTGATCATTGCATTCATAATGAAATTTGTATAATTTTCCATATTCCATTTAAAAAGTAATTATAAGAATTGAATTATTCCTTATTCCACATTTTAGGGTTCTGTAACTTTTTCAAACATGGTTGAAAATAGCATAATCAGAATCCTTG
>NC_058524.1:328479888-328482388 GCF_904849725.1 Hordeum vulgare subsp. vulgare | reverse complement strand
TTTCTATGCTTCGGGCAAACGGCCTAAGGCTAGCAAAGTCGCCGGTTAATTTCTAAGTGAAAAATAAAACCCACTAGTTTTTCTCACTAGACCGAAGGGGTACTAATGTTTTAATCCTAGCCATTGCATGGGGATCTAAGGGCTAAGAATAGGATGAAAAGAAAACAGAGAGAGAGAGAGAGAACTACCTGCTGCTAGAGGGTGCACCGGCGATGGAGGGAGATGGCCGGCGAGGAGGGAGCTCCGGTGGGGGGTGGGGACGTCGGGCGGCGGCGGTGGGGTGCTCCTCCTCGGGGGGGGGGGGGCTTGGGGAAGACGGAGGGCTCGACGGGGTGCTCCGGGGCGAGGCTCCTGGAGGGTGGTGCAGCTCGCTGCTGCTGCTGCTCCGGCGAGCGGGCGGCGAGGGTACGGGGAGGCGGCGGCGGGTTGGGAACGGGGTGCTGGCGGCGGTGGTAAGGGGCGGCGATGGAGGGGTGCAGCAGTGGGGTGCTGAGGTTGTTGCTGCTGCTGTTGCGGGGGGCAAGGGGCGCTGCTGGCGGTGGTGCAGCGACGGCAGGGGTGCTGGGGCTGGTGGCGGTGGTGCAGCGACGGCAGGGGTGCTGGGGCTGGTGGCGACAGGGGAGAGAGGAGGCGGCGGGGTAGGGTAGGAACGGGGTGGGGCTGGGGCGGCCTTTATATAGGCTAGGAGGGGCTCGGCTAAGGAAGGAGAGGGAGGGCGCTCGGGGAAGGGAATCGCGAGGGAGAGAGGAGAGCTCGGTTCCTGGTGAAAGACGGAAAGAGAGGAAGAGGAGATCGCGTGGGAGAGAGAGAAGAGAGAATAAGGGACGTAGGGGAGAGGGCTTGGTGGGGCTGGATGCATGCAGGCTTGCATGCGTGCTGGATGCATGCAGGGGGGGTACGTGATGCATGCGTGCATGCATGGGTGGGGCTCGGCCTGGCTCTAGGGCTGGGTGGGTTAGAGCCTGGCTCGGCCTGGCCAGTTCCGTCTTTGTTTTTCTTTTTTTTTTAAAAACCTTTCCAAACAGAAAAATATAAAGGCCAAAGAAATAAAATAAATCAATATATTTATATAAGCCATTATATAAAGAAAATCAGAGAATAAATCTCTACCCAAAATAGCATTTTTCTAAAGCCAAAATAAAACTTTAGAAAAATTATTTTTTTCAGCGGAAGCAGTCAAGGGAGTGGAGTCCCAATAAACACCAACGGCAAGTTGAGTGTAGACCGTAACCCTGGATCGTACTCTTACTCGTCGAAGAAAAATATCTGCAACATAAGACGTTGCAGCCGTGTAGGTGATCATATTGAATATGCCGGCAAGTCACATAAGAGAGGGTTAAAGTAATAATCAACTATCTCTACATGCATATTTGGTCGGTGGAGCTAAGTTTTGCATAAAGCTAGTTTTATCCAACAACAAGAGGGGTTGAAAGAAAAATGTTACTACAAGGTCTGTTGTTAACGAGATGGTTCCGCCAACCAGTTCTCGTACCCGAGTTGTCAATAATTACCCTCATCAAGTATATATAATGGTGTTGAGAAATCCAGATAACTTCAGTTCCTTTGGCTCAAGTTGTCCATGACCGTGGACACGGCTAATCGATTAGGTTTGAGTACTCTACAGAGTTTTGCACACGTTCCCCACAAGATTTCATCGCCTCCGGGTTTGTCCTCGCACTTCAGGGTGTTTGAAGACCGGATGATCAAAACATGGTCTTTCAACGGGTCCCTCTGAATCCCTGTCGGTGCCCATCCATTCCTACCGTTCGTCTACATCTGCTAGCACTGCCTGTCCAGAGTCGCCGCGTTGTCCAACCAAGCCAGAGCCCATAATGACTTGTGGCTGTGCAGGTAAGCCTTGAGTCTTGAAAATATCCGTCCTTCTCTTTGAGCCTGGGTGAAGCTTTCCGCAGGATGACATGGCCTCTCCAGCATCCCGGGCATCCACTGGGTTTTCCAGGGAGCCGATCAACCGTCCTTCACCCAGTGTTGCATTGCGTCCGAGGTCTTGAAAATCTTGTCTTAGTCCGGTCTTGATTATTATATCAATCTCGCATCACTCGTGGTATACACTCAACCGATAACCCGTCTACTTAAGCATAGCAAATATAACATTGTCGTCCCGGGGCCAAGTGTCGGGGTTGTTGTGTTCCTACCACATGATACTACAACTATACTAAAGTTTCCAAGTACCTAGGCAGCATGCAAATTGGGCAAAGAAGGTGATCTACTGTGCGTCGAAAACATAGGTAAAATAACATGATCAAAGATGACTTGCCTGTGATGTTGACAAAGAAGAATTTCTCGAGAAAATAACTTGATAGACTACTCGTCACTCTCCGATGAAATCTATATAACAAACATATCATCCACATAAGCACTCATACTAGCAATCATTCTAGCAATCAAACAAAAGAGAGAGCGAACGAGAAACCGAAAGAAACTTCAAATAGAACTAGAGAGTTTTCTACTACGTCAACCACTAAATAGTTTTGTCTAA
>NC_058524.1:328452388-328459888 GCF_904849725.1 Hordeum vulgare subsp. vulgare | reverse complement strand
TCTGAAATTATTTTTAGTTGAGTTTTAAAAGCTCGTTGTTCGTCCTATTGCATTAAAACTATTTTCAAAATATTGCATTAGGTGGAACTAAGTTCCTTTATTGTTTATTAGGTGAATTTATTTTATATTTGTATATATATATATATCTATATTAGATTTTTAATATATATATATATCTATATATACTTATATGTATATATTACTATATGCATATATTTTTTTATATATATGTATATATTTTTGTATACGTATAATGTTATTATTATTTTTTTCTGTTTGTTTTTCCTAAATATATATATATATATTTAGTTATTTACTTTTTGTGGTTTTATTTAAAAAAAAAGAGAAACCAACAGCTGGCCAGGCCGAGCCAAAGGCTCAGCCCAGCCAGCACCCCAGCGCACCAAGCCAGGTAGCGAGGCCACGAGCCTAGGCTCGTGCGCCAGCCCCAGCTAGCGTTGACCGAGCAGCCAGCCAGCATGCCACGAGGCCACGTGCCCCACGAGCAGTTCCCAGCCCCTGGCCAGCGAGCTCCAGGCTCGTTAGTGCCCAGACCAGCGACCCCATCCCCTGGTCAACCCCATCGAGCTAGGGGTTTCCTGATTTCCATCGCTGCACCGAATACCAGCCCGAGCCGCACGTGGATCCCACCCCGAGCCGGACCAAGAGACCGCACCAGGGACGCATACTCCCAGGAACCGAGGCAGCATCACCCTAGACAACTACCGCGAGCATAAAAGGCTCCAGGAGCCCGAGACCCTGCTTCCGAATTCTTTCTCCTGCCCGATTTCGAGGTACACCACGTAGCATCGCGAGGACGTGACCCGCAACTTCATCATCGCCGGAGCACATCACCGTCCACCGGAGTTCGTCCGCCCGTACGTCCGAGTTCGTCCGTGTTCGCCAGAGTTCGCGGAGCCGCCATCACCCGAGTCCGTTTGACCGTCACCGGACCATCATCGGAGGAGCCACACCAAGACGGTTCCGTTTTTCCCCGCTGTTCGTGGTGAGAACGCACGCACGAGCCGATTCATCAAACCCCGATGAACAGCTTTAGGACAAAATTTAATCTGTTTTTAATCTGTTTTTAGCTGTGTCAGATTCGAGGTATAATTTTGAAACGCGTTTATCTTTTTACTCGTAACTCCGATTCAGGAAATTCTTTTTCCTGTGATCTCGTATTGATGAGTAGAACATGTTAGAACCAGTAGTTTCCAGGTTTACGGAAAAAAATTTGTTGTTAAAACAGATTTATTTTAGACGTACCGGAGGCCATATTTTGCAAACCGTTCATCCGGTTTAGTTGATTCTTTTTCCGTTGTCATCGTATCAGCATGTAGATGATTTTATACCTACTGCCATGCTATTTATGCTTTGGTTTTAAACAAGTTTTTTATTGCCGATGGTTCTATTTGGTGTTATGTGATTGTCGTGATTGATTGGTGTGATTGTTTGCAACGTGTAGATTGTGCGGAGTGCGACGCAAACTATTGTCAGGAGTGTGTCTTTCTGAACCAGATTCAAGGCAAGTTACATATTGATCATCCTTTACCTATTATTTTCTATGCATGTAGTATTATATCACCCTATGAAAATTATGCATGTATAGGAATATTATTATTGCTATGCTATTGAGCTATATCACCTTCTTATGAAGATCGTGTTAGATAAAATTTTGCTATGCTATGTAGCGGGGATTGGTTCGTGTATTCATTGAGATTATGTGAGGATTACTACAAAATAAATTTGAGTAGTAATTAAGGATTTAATTCACCTCTGGGCGGATATGGTATTGCTGGGTGGTTTCAAGAACATCATGGTATCAACCCTCTGAATGTAAGTGGATGCTGCCCAGGTTCAAAAAGATCAGACAAACTTAGTGACTAGTAGCTTCCGTGCGCAACCACTAGCTATATGGGCGCTGGCTTAGTTGAGTAGGTTGTCGGAACCTTGCGTGGGCAAAGCTAGCAGATGTAGATATAAATAGGTGTACCGGCTTGCCGTTGGGTGGAGGTGACTGCTTCTGAAAGACTTCGTCTCAATCTTCGGGTTGGGTCTAGTGGGTATAGTGTGCAAACCTCCGCAGAGTGTATAAACTAATCATGATTAGCCGTGTCCCCAGTTATGGACAATTTTGAGCAGCTAGGCCATTACAGTTGTTGGATGATCTTGACAGATGACACACTTAATAAAATTTGATGGGAAACTTAATAATGGTAATAGGTTGGAGTTGGAGATGCCAATTCAACCATATGTGAGTTGTAACATCCCAAAATTTGGAATGTTAATAAATTTATTAGATTGATTGGTTGTTTGTTTGAGTGATAGAAACTTGAGTGATGTTTGAAACTTTTTAAAACTTTTTAATGAGAGGGAATAAAATGACTTTCCCCTTTTTCCCATGAATTCAAATTCATCTGTTTAAAATCAGTGAGAGAAGATGACATGACCTCTTCAACTATAAAGAATTTGAACGGAGTTTTGCATTTGAATTCTTTCAAATATTTGCCCTTACTTCTATATTTTTCTTCCCCGAGAAATACCCCGAAAATAATCCTTCCAAGCAAGAAAAAGAGTAGGAACATGACCCTCCAAACCGGGGATATTCCTTTGAAATATTTGGACCATAAAACCCAAGGTTTATTTGAAAAATATTCTGCAAAAAGAAAATAAACCAATTTAGGGATTTTCTAAAAAAACATTTTTTTGAAGTATTTATTTTGGTAGTGGAAAAATGCCCATCTTTTTGGATTTATTTTTCTGAAAATTTTAATATATATTACCCCTATATTCCGAGGAATATTTCATTTCTTTTTAATCGTTTTAATTTCCGTTTTAATAAAGATTGGAAAGTGGTCTCTTATTAGGAAGGTACCTGGGCCACTTTAGGAAACAAACCAGGCCCATTACTCCTCCTTCTTCTTCCTCAAGTTCATTTCCTTCTGTAGCCATGGCAGAAACTTCCAGGAAGCTTCCCCTCCGGGATTCGCGAGCTTCTTTCCCTCCCGATGCCTCCCACCACCCCTATGAGGACCCCCTCGGCCTCCTCTGTCCATTCCCCTAAAAAAATCTCCGTTTCCCTGCCCGTAGCCTCGGCGCCACCATCGCCATCTTCTCTGTCAACCAGAGCTCAGCAGGAGCTGAATCACCTCCCCCCCCCCTCCATGAGCTCCCTGCCTCACCCCAGTGCCTTCCCCTACCCCCGCCGGCGACCTCCCCACCTCGCTGGAGCAGCTACCTCGCCGGAGTTCTTCCTCTCTATCACCCATGGTGAGATTCACGAAATCCCGTATTGAAGTTTTTTCACAAAATTGCAATCTTAGAAAATTCATATCTATTAGTCTATAGCTCCGAATTAGGTGATTCTTTTTGCGTTGGATCACAAATTTTATGTACTTTCTACAGATATATAATTTGTCTATGTTTGGATTTATAAAATTTGAATTAGATCAGATTTGATTTAAAGCTTGTTTTGCTTATACCGGGAGTTTAAAAATAGCTTTTAAATTAATTATTTTTGCTACTGTTTCCTATTGATCATATCTTTCAGTAGTTTGATTTTCAATTTTTTTAAAATATTTTTTACTTGGGGGTTTTTACCAAAACAGATTTTGTTGTAGTTCTTTTAGGATTATGGCTATTTCTTTTTCTATAATTGTTTTTAAATTATTTCCTTTTATATTTCAGAAAGTTTATGTTTAGTTTCTGTTTGTTAAACAGTAGGTTCTCAACAAGTTTTTATTTTTATTTTATTTGTTATCATGAAATCAATTCTAGTTCTCTAATAACTTGCAATTGATTTGTCTACTATTTCAACTCCCATTTGAAAATACTTTCAAAATACTTTTATGTAAAATACTTTATTTTATCTTGGTTAAATTTATATCTTAGTTCTCTATTATTTAATGTTTTATTTTCAGTTAGAACAAAAAAAACTATTTAGTGTTTGATGTAGTAGAAGACTCCTAGTTTTAGTTGAAGTTTCTTTCGGATTCTTATTCGCCCTCTCTTTTGTTTGGATTGCTAGAATGATTGCTAGTATGAGTGCTTATGTGAATGATATGTTTGTTATATAGATTTCAACGGAGAGTGACAAATAGTCTATCAAGTTATTTCTCGAGAACGATAATTCTTCTTCATCAACCTCACCAGGCAAGTCATTTGAGCATGTATCACCTATGTTTTATGCATCATAGTTCTACCATTCTATGCCCAATTGCGTGCTGAGTAGGTACTTGGAAATTATAGTTATAGGCTGTAGTATCATGTGGTAGGCACACAACAACCCCGATACTTGGCCCGGGACGACAAATTTCATATTGCTATGCTTGAGTTGACGGGATTCTGGTTGAGTGCATAACACGAGTGATGCGAGGATAATTAAATAACCAAGACTGGTTAAGTCAAGATTTCCAAGACCTCATGAAGCAATGCAACTCTGGGTGAAGGACGGTTTGACGGGCTCCTGGAGAAACCAGTGGACGACCCCGGGATGCTGGAGACGTGCCATGACATCTTGCGGAAAGCTTCACTCAGGCTCGAAGAGACGGACGGAGGCTTCAACACCCAAGACTTACCTGCACAGCCACAAATCATTATGGGCTCTGGCTTGGTTGGACAATGCGGCAACTCTGGACAGGCGGTGCTAGTAGATGTAGAAGAACGGTAGGATTGGATGGCACCGACAGGGATTCAGAGGGAACCGTTGAAAGACCATGTTTTGATAATCCGGCCTTCAAACACCCTGAAGTGCGAGGACATACTCGGAGGCGATCAAATCTTGCGGGGAACGTGTGCAAAACTCTACAGAGTACTCAAACCTAATCGATTAGCCCTGTCCACGGTCATGGACAACTTGAGCCGAAGGCATTGAAATTTTCCTGAGCTCTCAACACAGTTTAATAATGATGTGGGTAATATTAACAACTTGGGTATGAGAACTGGTTGGCGGAACCTTCTCATTAACAACCAACAATGTAGTAAATTTTGCTTTCATCCCTCTCTTCTTGTAGGAGAAAACCTGCTTTTCGCTAAAAACTTATAGCCCCACCTGCATATATGCATATAGTATAGATGACATTTTACCCCCTCTCATATGTGACTTGCCAGCATATTCAATATGCTGACCTACACGGCTGCAACGTCTTATGTTGCAGATATTTCCTCGACGAGTAAGAGTACGATTCAGGGTTAAGGTCCGCACTCAACTTGCCGTTGGTGTTTAATGGGACTCCACTCCCTTGACTGTTTCCGCTGAGATTTTAAGGTATATATCAGTTTTACGCTATTTACATGTGATTGCACTTTGATATATACATTGATGTACTGTATGTGTCAGCATACTGATCCAGGGATGGCACAGATACACAGAGGCTTGACTCGTTTTGAGTCGGGTCGCTACATGAGTATTGTAGAAAACTAACTAAAACTTGACTATTAGGTAGCTATGAGGATAAAACCAGCTTTCTGCAAAATAACCATCAGCCTTTCTTTTGTTATACTATGCATGTACATGTAGGTCTGATTATTATTATTCTTGTGTAACTTGCCAATACATTCAAAGTATTGACCTATATGGCTGCAACATATCATGTTGCAGGATATTCAGACGAGGAGTAAGGTACCGTTAGGGTCGCGAGTCTTCACTCAACATCGCCAGTGGGCTATGATGGGACTCATCGTTATTATTCTGCTACTTTCCCACTGTTTAATAGAATAGAGCTAGCTAAGTGCTATGCAGATTGTTATATTTTATAAATTCTGGATCATACGTTGTAATAAATGATGCACTTGCTATATCTGGTTTTCATCTATACTGTGTGTGCTAGCGAGTCGATCCAGGGACTAGCACAGTAAAGCACAGAGAATCAAATCCTTCGAGGTTTGGTCGTTACATGGTGCCATTGTTGTCGCTATTGCGTCGTCGTTTTCTTCATCGTTGTTGTCGTTGTTCCCGTCATTGTTGTTGTTGTTGTCGTAATTGTCGTCGTCGTTGTTGTTGTTGTTGTCGTCCTCGTCGTTGTTGTTGTTGTTGTTGTTGTCGTCATCGTTTTTGTTGTTGTTTTTGTTGTTGTTGTCGTCGTCATCGTTTTTGTTATTGTTGTCATTGTTGTCTTTGATTTCGTTGTTCTCGCTGTTGTCGTTGTTCTCGTTGTTCTCGTCATTGTCATTGTTATCGTCGTTGTCATTGTTGTCGTCGTCGTCGTTGTAGTTGTTGTGGTTGTTGTTGTTGTTGTGGTTGTTGTTGTTGTTGTTGTTGTTGTTCTTATAGTTGTTGTCGTCGTTTTTGTTGTTGTTGTTGTTGTTGTTGTTGTCGTCGTCATTGTCATCGTCGTCATCTTCGTCATCGTCGTGATTGTTGACGTTGTTGTTGTTGTTGTTGTTGTTGTTGTTGTTGTTGTGGTTGTTGTTGTTGTTGGTGTTATTGTTGTTGATCTCGTCGTTGTCGTTGTTGTTGTTGTCATTGTTCTCGTCATTATCGTTGTTGTTGTCGTTTTCGTCGTCATCGTCGTTGATGTTCTTATTCTTGTTCTTGTCGTTGTTATTGTCCTTGTCATTGTTGTTGTTGTTGTTGTTGTTGCTGTGTTGTTATTGTTGTTGCTATCATTGTTGTTGTTGTTGTTGTTGTTGTTGTTGTTGTTGTTGTGGTTGTGGTTGTTGTTGTTGTTGTTGTTGTTGTTATAGTTGTCGTTGTTGTTGTTGTTGTTGTTGTTGTTGTTGTTGTGGTTGTGGTTGTTGTTGTTGTTGTTATAGTTGTTGTTGTTGTTGTTGTTGTTGTTGTTCTTGTCGCTGTTGTTGTTGTTGTCGTTGTCGTTGTTGTCGTCGTTGTTATAGTTGTTGTTGTTGTTGTCGTTGTCGTCGTTGTTGTTGTTGTTGTTGTTGTTGTTGTTGTTGTTGTTGTTGTTGTCGTTGTTGTCGACCTTGTCGTCATCGTTGTCATCATCCACGTTGTCATGCTTGTCATCATTGTCATCGTCGATGTCGTCATAGTCGTCGTCGTTGTTGTTGTCGTTGTGGTGGTGGTGGTGGTTTTGGATGTCGTTGTTCTTATTGTTGTTGTTCTTCTTGTTGTTGTTGTTGTTGTCGTTGTTGTCATTGTTATCGTTGTTGTAGTAGTAGTTGTTGTTGTTTTTATTGTTGCTGTTGTTGTTGTTGTTCTTGTTGTTCTTGTTGTTATTGTTGTTGTTCTCGTCGTTGTCATTGTTGTCGTCAGTGTCGTCATCGTTGTTGTTTTTGTTGTTACCATAGTTGTCGTCACTGTCGTCGTCGTTGTTGTTTTTGTTTCCTTAGTACTCATGGTTCTCAATGTTGTCCGCGTTGTCGTTCTTGTCGTCATTGTCATCGTCAATGTCGTCGTCGTCGTTGTTATTGTCGTTGTGGTGGTGTTGGTGGTGGTTGTTCTTATTGTTGTTGTTGGTGGTTGTTCTTATTGTTGTTGTTGTGGTTGTTGTTCTTGTTGTTGTCGTTGTTGTCGTCCTTGTCATCATCGTTGTCATCATC
>NC_058524.1:328424888-328449888 GCF_904849725.1 Hordeum vulgare subsp. vulgare | reverse complement strand
CAAGCCTCTGGTGTTTCCGTACCATCCCAAGATCATGCTGGTACACACTCAGTACATAATGTATATATTCAAGAGTTCAATCACGCAACTTTATTAATCGAAATCTCATAAAGAGTACTTTATTACAATAAAGGATTACAATAAAGTGGCTGAAGGCCATCTCATGAGATATCTAACGAAGACTAGCGGAAGCATCAGGTAGACGAGTCCATCCGACTCCAGGGCATGTCGCTGAGCGTAGATCGTAGCCTCACTCATGGTCGGAAAAGTACTCTGCAACATGATAAGTGGCAGCCTGTAGGCCAGCATATGGAATATGCCGGCAAGTCATCAAAGAGAGGAGTAAAAGAATAATCAACTATCTCTACATGCATATTTGGCCGGTGGGGCAAAGTTTTGCATAAAGCCAGTTTTATCCTACAACAAGAAGGGCTGGAAGCAAAATGTTACTACGTTGTTTATTGTTAACGAGATGATTCCGCCAACCAATTCTCGTACCCGAATAGTTGTTAACACCCACATCATTATTACGTTGTGTCGAGAGTTCAGGGGAAATTCAATGCCTTCGGCTCAAGTTGTCCATTACCGTGGACACGGCTAATCAATTAGGTTGGGCACTCTGCAGAGTTATGGACACGTTCCCCACAAGATTTGATCGCCTCCGTGTTGGAACTCGCACTCCAGGGTGTTTGAAGACCGGATGATCAAAACATGGTCTTTCAACGGGACCCTCGGAATCCCTGTCGGTGCCCATCCATTCCTACCGTTCTTCTACATCTGCTAGCACCGCCTGTCCAGAGTCGCCGCGTTGTCCAACCAAGCCAGAGCCCATAATGACTTGTGGCTGTGCAGGTAAGCCTTGAGTCTTGAAGTCTCCGTCCGTCTCTTCGAGCCTGGGTGAAGCTTTCCGCAGGATGTCATGGCCGTCTCCAGCATCCCGGGCCATCCACTGGTTTCTCCAGGGAGCCGATCAACCATCCTTCACCCAGAGTTGCATTGCGTCCGAGGTCTTGAAAATCTTGTCTTAACCGGTCTTGATTATTTAATCAACCTCGCATCACTCGTGTTATGCACTCAACCAAAAACCCGTCTACTCAAGCATAGCAAATATAAAATTGTCGTCCCGGGGCCAAGTATCGGGGTTGTTGTGTGCCTACCACATGATACTACAACTTATACTAAAATTTCCAAGTACCTAGGCAGCATGCAATTGGGCAAAGAAAGGTGAACTACCATGCATCGAAAACATAGGAAAATAACATTATCAAAATGACTTGCCTTGATGATAGTTGTCTTGATCGAGCGCTTCTAAGTAACACGCTTCGCACGCCGGGTGATCTACCGATACAAACAAAATACACAACATAAGCACTACAATCAAGCAACAAGTAAAAATAACATCACAAGTAAGAATTTGCTAAGGCCTAAGTGAAAGAATTCAATACGCGTCACTAAGGCAGAAACTTGTTTCTGTTAAAAACCCCGGTAAAAATACTTTACAATTTTTGAAACTTCCACCACAGTAAGATATAATCACTAGGAAGCAGTAGCAAAAAGGACCAACTCAAAATTATTTTTCAATCTCCTGGAATAGGCAAAACAAGGTTTAAACTAAATCTGATCTAATTCATATTTGAAAAATTCAAACATAGACAAATTATATGTTTTTAAAAACTACAGATAAATTGGAATCTACTGGAACAAGAATCAACATCATTGGACTTCGGGATCAAAAGCTAGGGCCAAAACAAAAGAGAAACTTTGCTGTTTTTGGAACTAAACAGAAAAAAGAAACTAATTTGCTAACAGACACATGGGTACACGTGGCACGCTGTGAGTGGCTGCGGGTGTGTGTGCTTCTAGCGTTAGGAGCAAACGGTCGAGATCTAACAAAAACTTACTGGCTAAAAGTTAGGTGAAATAAAAACTACGTGGTTTTTTGTTAGAAAACCGAACAGGTAACTACTTCTAATCTAACGCGTCCGTCCGTGCATAGAGGGAGATGGAGTGCTCACCGGCGGGAAGACTCCGGCGAGGCCTTGGCAGCGGCCGAAGGTGGTGGAGGCGGCTGCGACGGGAAGGGGAGGCGGCGGCGAGGTCGGGGAGCGTGATGGAGGCGTTGGGCGGAGTCGGGGGTGGCTAGAGGCGGTGCCCCTGGGTGCGGCCGAAGTTGGTGGCTCGGTGCTCGCCGGCGAGGCTGCGGCAGGGGGCTTGGGGGCGGCGGCTCGGCGTGGCAGTGGGGGGGGACGGGGTGTGGGCGGGGCGGCGATACTTATATGCGGGGTGGGGGCTTGGGGGAGGAAGGGGCAGGGGGATTGGAGGGGATCCCGACGGTGGGATTCGGGCTAGGGTCGAGGTGGCTGTTTTGGAAAGGGGAGGAGGTGTTAGATGACCGGTGGGAGGGGCAGGTCGGGCGGGGCCCCACGTGGCAGGGAGAGGAGGCTGGGGAGCGAAGGGGGCGGTGGCCGAGATTGAGGGGATTCGGGTCCCGGGCTGTGGGGTGGCGGCCCACTGCTATTAAGCGCCCAGGCGGTTGCCTTTTAAAAAAAACTTTCCTAATTTAAATGTTTTTCCGAAACAGAAAATAAAAAGGAATAAAAAGGAAACAATAAGATATTTAATATCGGGTTTTATATACCAAAAAAATCAGAAAAATATCCTCTACCCGAATAACATTTTTCCAAAGCAAAAATAAAAACTAAAAAAATGTTTTTTTTCTTCAGAAATTCACTAAATGCTTTATTTTCTTTTTTGCAAATATTTTCGCAATTAAACTTTGGATTTCTTGGCTCCAATTATTTCAGAAATGCCCGGACTTTGGAGGGTCATTTCCTCCGCTCTCTCTCTTGCGTGCAAGAGAGTATTTTCCCGGCATTTCTTGTGTGAGGAAAATGGAAATGCAAAATCAAAAGGCGAAAGAATTCAAATGCCAAATTTATTTCAATCAATATGCATAGATGCTTAGCTACAATGTAAAACATTCCCAATTAGGAAAACTGGGATGTTACAAACCTACCCACCTTAAGATGAATCTCGCCCTCGAGATTCGGGTTGGCTAGAAAATAGGTGCGGGTGGTCTCGACGAAGATCCTCTTCTCGTTCCCAGGTCGCTTCTTCCTCGGTGTGGTGGCTCCACAACACCTTGCAGAACTTGATGATCTTGCTACGGGTAACTCTGTTGGCAGTCTCGAGAATCCTGACGGGTTTCTCCTCATACGTCAGATGATTGTCAAGCTGCATGGCCTCTAGGGGCACTGTATCTCTCAACAGAACATCGGCCATCTCAGCGTGGCATTTCTTCAACTGGGAAACATGGAAGACATCATGAACTCCGGACAATCCTTCCGGCAGTTCCAGTTTATATGCAACTTTGCCTCTACGTTCAAGAATTTTGTAGGGGCCAATGAAACGGGGTGCTAACTTTCCTTTCACACCGAATCTCTTGATTCCTCGAAGTGGAGACACCAGAAGATATGCTCGATCTCCCAATTCATACGTTACTTCCTTGCGTTTGCTGTCAGCATAACTTTTCTGCCTGGACTGAGCTATCTTGAGTCGGTCACGGATTAGCTTGACCTTCTCTTCAGAATCTCGGATAAGGTCGGGACCAAAAAGTTGTTGGTCTCCAACTCCATCCCACATCAACGGTGTTCTGCACCTCCTTCCGTACAGAGCTTCGAAAGGGGCCATCTTCAGACTGGTCTGGTAGCTGTTGTTGTATGAGAACTCGGCATAAGGCAAATTGTCATCCCAACTAGACCCATACTCTAGTGCGCAAGCTCTCAACATGTCCTCCAGAATCTGATTGACTCTCTCGGTCTGTCCATCTGTCTGTGGGTGAAAAGTTGTACTGAACTCCAATCTCGTTCCCAAGGTTTCATGCAGTTGGTGCCAAAATTTGGATGTGAACTGAGCCCCTCTATCTGACACAATACTCTTCGGTACTCCGTGCAGACATACGATCCTGGTCATATATATCTTGGCCAGCTTGGCACTCGTCTAAGTAGTCTTCACAGGGATGAAGTGAGCTACCTTTGTCAAACGATCGACCACAACCCAAATAGAATCATAGCCGGAACGGGTCCTGGGTAATCCTGTGATGAAGTCCATACCAAGCTTTTCCCATTTCCACTCGGGTATCGGCAGAGGTTGGAGCAAACCTGCTGGCTTCTGATGCTCGGCTTTTACTCGCTGACAAACATCGCATAATGCTACAAACTCGGCAATGTCTTTCTTCATTCCTGTCCACCAAAAACTTTCTTTCAGATCCGGATACATCTTGGTGTCGCCGGGGTGTATTGAGTACGGGGAATCATGGGCCTCCTGAAGTATCAACTTCCTGAGTTCGGAATCATTGGGCACATAGATGCGATCCTCAAACCATAAAGTTCCGTGTTCATCCTCACGAAAACCTTTAGCCTTCCCGTCTTTCAATTTCTGCTTAATCTCAGCTATCTCCTTGTCTGATTTCTGTGCCTCGTGGATCTTTTCGGACAAAGTGGACTGAATTTCTAGTGTGGCAACAAATCCTCTTCGAACTATTTCCATTTTGAGCTCTCGGAGGTCATCGACTAACTCCTGGGGTAATCCTCCTGCTATGAGTGTGTTCACATAACTCTTGCGGCTCAACGCATCGGCTACAACATTTGCCTTGCCTGGGTGATAATGCAATCTCATGTCATAGTCCTTGATCAACTCTAGCCATCGTCTCTGTCTGAGGTTCAACTCCTTCTGCGTGAAGATATATTTCAGGCTCTTGTGATCAGTGTGAACATCACAACTATTTCCGATCAGGAAATGTCTCCAGGTCTTGAGAGCGTGGACTACGGCTGCTAGTTCCAAGTCATGCGTGGCATAATTCAAATCATGAGGTCTGAGCTGTCTGGATGCATAGGCTACAACTTTACCTTCTAGCATGAGCACTCCTCCGAGTCCTTGACGAGAAGCATCACAGTAAACCTGGAAATCCTTCCGAATGTTCGGCAATATCAGCACTGGGGCTGTAACAAGCCTTTCTTCAGCTCTTGAAAACTGGTTTCACATTCCTCAGTCCAAACATACTTGGATTCCTGGGCTTGGCGATCTTTGAGAAATTCTCAATCAACCTCCGGTAATATCCGGCAAGTCCGAGGAAACTGCGGATCTCCTTGACTGAAGTGGGTGCTACCCATTCGGTGACTGCTGCGACCTTGGCAGGGTCCACTGCTATTCCTTCTCCTGAGATGACGTGTCCGAGGAATCCGACTTCCTTCAACCAAAACTCACATTTGCTAAACTTTGCATACAGCTTATGCTCTCGAAGCTTCTCTAGAACTAGACGCAGCTGTTCCTTGTGTTCCTCTTCGTTCTTGGAGAATATCAGTATGTCATCGATGAACACCACGACAAACTTGTCCAAGTATTCCATAAATACCTTGTTCATCAGATTCATAAAATATGTCGGAGCATTAGTCAGTCCAAATGACATGACCTTGTACTCATACAAGCCGTACCGAGTGGTGAAGGCTGTCTTGGGTATATCCTGTACACGAATCTTCAACTGATGATACCCGGATCGAAGATCGATCTTTGAGAATACGCGGGCTCCAACTAACTGATCAAACAGATCATTGATCATCGGCAAGGGGTACTTGTTCTTGATGGTCAACTCGTTCAATGCACGATAATCAACAACCATTCTCAAGGACTTATCCTTCTTTTCAACCAAGAGCACTGGGGCTCCCCAAGGTGAAGAACTTGGGCGAATATACCCTTTGTCCAACAACTCCTTAATTTGCATCTTGATTTCTACCATGTCATTTGCGGGCATCCGATAGGGTCTCTTGGATATCGGGGCTGTTCCGGGCAATAGCTCAATCAAGAACTCAATCTCTCTATCAGGTGGCATGCCCGGCAATTCCTTCGGAAATACATCTGGGTACTCCTGTACAATCGATACTTCCTCCTGGACTACTCCCGTGGGAGAGTTTACTCGCTTACTCCGTGTCGGGCGCTGAGACACGTACTTAATCCGCTTCTGCTCGGGGGTGGTGAGCAAAATAGACTTAAGGGCACAATCAATATTCCCTTCATACTTGGCCAACCAATCCATGCCCAGGATTACATCCAATCCCTGGGACTCTAATACGATGAGGTCGGTGGGAAAATTATGGTTCCCGATGTTGAGACTCAAAGCATGGCATCCTATCCCGACTGTCATCATTCCTCCTGGGGAACTGACCTTAATAGGCTGGCTGAGGGTTCTAGTTGGCAAACTATACTTTTCCACAACTACCCTTGATATGAATGAATGTGTTGCACCAGAATCAAAAAGTACCAATACTGGACGTGAATTTAGCAAAAACTTACCTACCACAGTATCGGGGTGATCATAGACCTCTTCAACATCAATGTGGTTCACCTGAGCTCGAGGAAAAGGATTGGGCTTCTTTGTTGCAGAGTTGCCGTTGCCGTTTCCATTTCCCTGCTTGTTCTAGGGACATTCAGTGGCATAGTGTCCCGTCTTCTGACAGTTGAAGCAGGTGATGTGGTTCACATCCTTCTAAGCTGGATCTGAATGCTGCTGAGTGCCAGTACCGCCATTCTTGAAGTTGATGTTGTTGCGGTGGTTCCCATTTCCTCCATGGTTGTGGCCTCCATGGTTGTGCACTGGGTGGTTATGCTGGACGTGTCCTCCAAACTTACCGGATCCAGTCCCGGTATTCCCTGAATAGGGGGTGTAGCGAGGCTTCTGCTGAGTGCCGGAGTTGAACTTTCCAATCCCATACTTCCGCTTACGGTTCTCCATCTGCTGGTGTTTCCCCTCCAAGATGAGGGCCTTATCAACCAGCTCCTGGTAGTTGTTGAAGGTGGCTACAGTCAACTGAATACTCAGCTCATCATTGAGTCCCTCCAAGAAATTTTCTTGCTTGGCCGCATCACCGGCCACATCTCCAGGTGCATAACGAGAGAGCATCCTCAATTCATCGACATACTGAGCTACAGAGCGATTCCCCTGGCGTAAGTTGCGAAACTCACGCTTCTTCAGACTCATTGCACCAGCTGAGACATGTGCGGTACGGAAGGCTTGCTTGAACTGCTCCGAAGTGACTCCAGCAATGGGGTATGTGGTGGTGTAGTTCTCCCACCATGCAGCTGCAGGGCCTTCAAGTTGATGCGCGGCAAAATGCACCTTCTCAGCTTCAGTACAACCAGCAGTGATAAGTTCACGCTCCATCTTGCGGAGCCAATCATCTGCCACAATGGGCTCAATGCTGCTAGAGAAAGTTGGAGGGTTCAACCTCAGGAAACGGGTGAGATTGTCGGCCTGGGGTGGATGACGGTTGTTGTTATTGTTCTGGTTCTGGATGATCAGCTGCATTAGGGTGTTCTGTTGCTGAATCAACTGGGTGAGTTCCGGCGGAAATATGGAAGTAGGGGCACGTCTCGGAGGCATCTGATGTTTGTAGAGGGGTGATATTAGCATAGAACAATGGTCTAAGAGTAATTACACTACCCACATGAAATGCAACAAGTATCACACCACACATTTTATTCAATACCATCACAAAGGTTCACACGAGGATACAAAATTCGATAATCCTAAACATCGGCCTAAGCGTTTAATGATAAAGTAAATTTGGTGGTCTAGTCTAAGTGTCCTCCTCAGAAAAGCATGGTGATGGGTCCTTCGGTGGAGCTTTCTTCATAGTCCTCGTCATTGCTGATCAAGGGGGCTACGTCACCTTCGGGATGAAGGTTCTCGCCCATGCCCAGTTCCTCCTCCAGGTATGCAACTCGAGTCTTCAGCTTCTCGATCCGCTCCAGAAAGTCCTTCACCTCCAGTTCGTGCTCACAGTGGGCTTTCCGAGCTGCTTCTTCGAGTTCGAGTTCGCGGAGCGACAGTTGCTTGATCTTCCTGGCGTCCTTGATCACACGATGCTCCAGAGTCCCGCCGTGCTTCTCCAAGGTCTGGGCATAAGACGGGAGAGCGTCCTTGGTCTTGCTTGAGATGATTTCTCCGTCTTCGCTTCTCCGGGATACCGTGAATAGGTCTGGTGAAATAGGGCAGCCTTTGTACTCTTCCTTGATACGTACGAGTGCACAATGGACCGCCATGTCCCTTCCGAGAATCCAGTTGGGTGCGATGAACTTGAAATCCACCGTCTCAGTGCGTGGCTTGAATGTTCTTCCGGGAACGTGCACCTCGATCCTGTAGCGTGAATCCTCCGGGTAAGACAAAGTCGGCTTCCCTGTGATAGTCGGCAGAGCAATCCTCAAGTCCTTGGTGATCTGCACCAGCTGCTTTCCGAAAAGCATAGTGGCGTCGGGCTGGCAAAACTCCGTGAACTGAACAGGGATGAAGGTGGCCATCTAAAACATTGGAAAATCGGAGAGAAGTCAGAAATGATCAGAAGAGGAAATAGAAGATTTATAGACATAAGAAAATAGTTTTCTTCCTAAGGCTTTTCCATTCCTAGAGGTTACGTCCTATGGTCAGCGTGTGCTCTGAATACCATTTCTGTAGCGACCCGACTCAAGACGAGTCAAGCCTCTGGTGTTTTCCGTACCATCCCAAGATCATGCTGGTACACACTCATTACATAATGTATATATTCAAGAGTTCAATCACACAACTTTATTAAACGAAATCTCATAAAGAGTACTTTATTACAATAAAGGATTACAATAAAGTGGCTGAAGGCCATCTCATGAGATATCTAACGAAGACTAGCAGAAGCATCCGGTAGACGGGTCCATCCGACTCCAGGGCATGTCGCTGAGCGTAGATCGTAGCCTCACTCCTGGTCGGAAAAGTACTCTGCAACATGATACGTTGCAGCCGTGTAGATCAGCATATGGAATATGCCGGCAAGTCATCAAAGAGAGGAGTAAAAGAATAATCAACTATCTCTACGTGCATATTTGTCCGGTGGGGCTAAGTTTTGCATAAAGCTAGTTTTATCCTACAACAAGAAGGGCTGGAAGAAAAATGTTACTCCATTGTTTATTGTTAACGAGATGATTCCGCCAACCAATTCTCGTACCCGAATAGTTGTTAACACCCACATCATTATTACGTTGTGTCGAGAGTTCAGGGGAAATTCAATGCCTTCGGCTCAAGTTGTCCATGACCGTGGACACGGCTAATCTATTAGGTTGGGCACTCTGCAGAGTTTTGCACATGTTCCCCACAAGATTTGATCGCCTCCGTGTTGGTCCTCGCACTTCAGGGTGTTTGAAGACCGGATGATCAAAACATGGTCTTTCAAGGGGTCCCTCTGAATCCCTGTCGGTGCCCATCCATTCCTACCGTTCTTCTACATCTGCTAGCACCGCCTGTCCAGAGTCGCCGCGTTTTCCAACCAAGCCAGAGCCCGTAATGACTTGTGGCTGTGCAGGTAAGCCTTGAGTCTTGAAGTCTCCGTCCGTCTCTTCGAGCCTGGGTGAAGCTTTCCACAGGATGTCATGGCCGTCTCCAGCATCCTGGGCCATCCACTCGTTTCTCCAGGGAGCCGATCAACCGTCCTTCACCCAGAGTTGCATTGCGTCCGAGGTCTTGAAAATCTTGTCTTAACCAGTCTTGATTATTTAATCAACCTCGCATCACTCGTGTTATGCACTCAACCGAAAACCTGTCTACACAAGCATAGCAAATATTAAATTGTCGTCCCGGGGCCAAGTATCGGGGTTGTTGTGTCACTAAGACAGAAACTTGTTTCTTTTAAAAACCCGTGTAAAAATACATTACAATTTTTGAAACTTCTACCACAGTAAGATATAATCACTAGGAAGCAGTAGCAAAAAGAATCAACTCAAAATCATTTTTCAAACTCCTGGAATAGGCAAAACAAGGTTTAAACTAAATCTGATCTAATTCATATTTGCAAATTTCAAACATAGACAAATTATATGGTTTTAAAAACTACAGAAAAATTGGAATCTACTAGAACAAGAAACAACATCATTGGACTTCGGGATCAAAAGCTATGGCCAAAAGAAAACAGAAACTTTGCTGTTTTTGGAACTAAACAGAAAAAAGAAACTAATTTGCTAACAGACACATGGGTACACGTGGCACGCTGTGAGTGGCTGCGGAGGTGTGTGCTGCTAGCGTTAGGAGCAAATGGCCGAGATCTAACAAAAACTTACTTGCTAAAAGTTAGGTGAAATAAAAACCGTGCGGTTTTTTTGTTAGAAAACCGAACAGGTAACTACTTCTAATCTAACGCGTCCGCCCTAGATCCAACGGTGCATAGAGGGAGATGGAGTGCTCACCGGCGGGAAGACTCCGGCGAGGCCTTGGCAGCGGCCGAAGGTGGTGGAGGCGGCTGCGGGGGTTCTCCGGCGACAGCGACGGGACGGGGAGGCGGCGGCGAGGTCGGGGAGCGTGATGGAGGCGTCGGGCGGAGTCGGGGGTGGCTGGAGGTGGTGCCCCTGGGTGCGGTGGAAGTTGGTGGCTCGGTGCTCGCTGACGAGGCTGCGGCAGGGGCCTTGGGGCCGGCGGCTCGGCGTGGCAGTGGGGGGGGACAGGGTGCGGGCGGGGCGGCGGTACTTATAGGCGGGGTGGGGGCTTGGGGGAGGAAGGGGCAGGGGGATTGGAGGGGATCCCGGCGGTGGGATTCGGGCTGGGGTCGGGGTGGCTGTTTTGGAAAGGGGAGGAGGTGGAGATGACCGGTGAGAGGGGCAGGTCAGGCGGGGCCCCACGTGGCAGGGAGAGGAGGCTGGGGAGCGAAGGGGGCGGTGGCCGAGATTGAGGGGATTCGGGTCCCGGGCTGTGGGGGTGGCGGCCTGTAGCGACCCGACTCAACGAGTCAAGCCTCTGGTGTTTCTGTACCATCCCAAGATCATTCTGGTACACACACAGTACATAATGTATATATTCAAGAGTGAAATCACACAGCTTTATTAATCGAAATCTCATAAAGAGTACTTTATTACAATAACAGAGTACCATATAGTGGCTGAAGGCCAAACTCATGAGATTATCTAACGAAGACTAAGCGGAAGCATCAGGTAGAGGAGTCCATCTGACTCCAAGGGCATGTCGCTGAGCGTAGAACCGTAGCCTCACTCCTGGTCGGAAAAGTACTCTCCAACATGATACGTTGCAGCCGTGTAGGTCAGCATATTGAATATGCTGGCAAATTATCAAGAGAGGGAGGAGAAAGAAGGAAGAGAGAAATAAGGAAAGGGGAGGGAGGACTCACGTGGGGAGGGAGAGACGTGGAGAGGGGCTTGGGGGCTGCATGCAAGGCTTGCATGCGTGCATGCATGGGGGCTGGCAGTTTTGTTTTGTTTTTTTTTTAAAAACAAACAAACAGTAGTAAAAAAATAAAAATAAAATGTGGCCTCACTAACAAATACTATAAGGAGTACTAATATAGATATATGCGCTAGAATACTTAGGAAAACAAAATACATATACAACTAATATATATATAATACATATAGGAATCCCTAGTTCCACCTAATGCAACTTTTTAAAAAAAAAGTTTTATGCAATAGGTCACACAACTCAATCGAAAAACTCAATAACAAAAAAAATACTTCGGAGTTTAGAAAATTTGCAAAACCAAAATGGTGACTTTAACTCACAGGGGAGAAGTCATATTATCTCCACTCCGATAAATTGCCCGCAGTCACATAACGATAAAAATTTTCAGAGGAACGCAATGATGCATAAAATGTGGGATGCAAATAAATGATCTATTAACATCCGAATTTACGAAAATTGGGATGTTACAAACCTACCCACCTTAAGATGAATCTCGCCCTCGAGATTCGGGTTGGCTAGAAAATAGGTGCGGGTGGTCTCGACGAAGGTCCTCTTCTCGTTCCCAGGTGGCTTCTTCCTCGGTGTGGTGGCTCCACAACACCTTGCAGAACTTGATGATCTTGCTGCGGGTAACTCTGTTGGCGGTCTCGAGAATCCGGACGGGTTTCTCCTCATACGTCAGATCACTGTCAAGCTGTATGGCCTCTAGGGGCACGGTATCTCTCAACGGAACATCGGCCATCTCAGCGTGGCATTTCTTCAACTGGGAAACATGGAAGACATCGTGCACTCCGGACAATCCTTCCGGCAGTTCCAGTTTGTATGCAACTTCGCCTCTACGTTCAAGAATTTTGTAGGGGCCAATGAAACGTGGGGCTAGTTTTCCTTTCACACCGAATCTCTTGATTCCTCGAAGTGGAGACACCCGAAGATATGCTCCTTCTCCCACTTCGTACGTTACTTCCTTGCGTTTGCTGTCGGCATAACTCTTTTGCCTGGACTGAGCTATCTTGAGTCGGTCACGAATAAGCTTGATCTTCTCTTCCGAATCTCGGATGAGGTCGGGACCAAAAAGTTGTCGGTCTCCAACTCCATCCCACATCAACGGTGTTCTACACCTCCTTCCGTATAGAGCTTCGAAAGGGGCCATCTTCAGACTGGTCTGGTAGCTGTTGTTGTATGAGAACTCGGCATACGGTAAATTGTCATCCCAACTAGACCCATAGTCTAGTGCGCAAGCTCTCAACATGTCCTCCAGAATCTGATTAACTCTCTCGGTCTGTCCATCTGTCTGCGGGTGAAATGCTGTGCTGAACTCCAATCTCGTTCCCAAGGTTTCATGCAGTTGGTGCCAAAATTTTGATGTGAACTGAGTCCCTCTATCAGACACAATGCTCTTTGGTACTCCGTGCAGACATACGATCCTTGTCATATAAATCTTGGCCAGCTTGGCACTAGTGTAGGTAGTCTTCACCGGAATGAAGTGAGCTACCTTGGTCAACCGATCGACCACAACCCCAATAGAATCATAGCCAGAACGGGTCCGAGGTAATCCTGTGATGAAGTCCATACCAATCTTTTCCCATTTCCATTCGGGGATCGGCAGAGGTTGGAGCAAACCTGCTGGCTTCTGATGCTCGGCTTTTACTCGCTGACAAACATCGCATATAGCTACGAACTCGGCAATGTCTTTCTTCAATCCTGTCCACCAGAAACTTTCTTTCAGATCCAGATACATCTTGGTGTTACCGGGGTGTATCGAGTACGGGGAATCATGAGCTTCCTGAAGTATCAACTTCCTGAGTTCGGGATCATTGGGCACATAGTTGCGATCCTCAAACCATAAAGTTCCGTGTTCATCCTCACGAAAACCTTTAGCTTTCCCGTCTTCCATTTTCTGCTTAATCTCAGCTATCTCTTTGTCAGCTTTCTGTGCTTCACGGATCTTTTCCGTCAAAGTAGACTGAATTTCCAGTGTGGCAACAAATCCTCTTGGAACTATCTCCAATTTGAGATCTCGGAGGTCATCGACTAACTCCTGGGGTAATCCTCCTGCCGTGAGCGTGTTCACATAACTCTTGCGGCTCAACGCATCGGCTACAACATTTGCCTTGCCTTGATGATAATGCAATCTCATGTCATAGTCCTTGATCAACTCTAGCCATCGCCTCTGTCTGAGGTTCAACTCCTTCTGCGTGAAGATATATTTCAGGCTCTTGTGATCAGTGTAAACATCACAACTATTTCCGATCAGGAAATGTCTCCAGGTCTTGAGAGCGTGCACTACGGCTGCTAGTTCCAAGTCATGTGTGGCATAATTCAACTCATGAGGTCTGAGCTGTCTGGATGCATAGGCTACAACTTTGCCTTCTTGCATGAGCACTCCTCCAAGTCCTTAACGAGAAGCGTCACAGTAAACCTGGAAATCCTTCCGAATGTTCGGCAATATCAGCACTAGGGCTATAACAAGACGTTTCTTCAACTCTTGAAAACTGGTTTCACAATCCTCAGTCCAAACATACTTGGATTCCTTCTTCAATAACTCTGTCATGGGCTTGGCAATCTTTGAGAAATTCTCAATGAACCTCCGGTAATATCCGGCAAGTCCGAGGAAACTGCAGATCTCCTTGACTGAAGTGGGTGCTACCCATTCGGTGACTGCTGCGACCTTGGCAGGGTCCACTGCTATTCCTTCTCCTGAGATGACGTGTCCGAGAAATCCGACTTCCTTCAACCAAAACTCAGATTTGCTGAACTTTGCATATAACTTATGCTCTCGAAGCTTCTCTAGAACTAGACGCAGATGTTCCTTGTGTTCCTCTTCGTTCTTGGAGAATATCAGTATGTCATCGATGAACACCACGACAAACTTGTCCAAGTACTCCATAAATACCTTGTTCATCAGATTCATAAAATATGCCGGAGCATTAGTCAGTCCAAATGACATGACCGTGTACTCATACAAGCCGTACCGAGTGGTAAAGGCTGTCTTGGGAATATCCTGTTCACGAATCTTCAACTGATGATACCCGGATCGAAGATCGATCTTTGAGAATATGCGAGCTCCAACTAACTGATCAAACAGATCATTGATCATCGGCAAGGGGTAATTGTTTTTGATGGTCACATCGTTCAATGCACGATAATCGACAACCATTCTCAGGGACTTGTCCTTCTTTTCAACCAAGAGCACTGGGGCTCCCCAAGGTGAAGAACTTGGGCGAATATACCCTTTGTCCAATAACTCCTTAATTTGCTTCTTGATTTCTATCAAGTCATTTGCGGGCATCCGATAAGGTCTCTTGGATATCGGGGCTGTTCCGGGTAATAGCTCAATCAAGAACTCAATCTCTCTATCGGGTGGCATGCCCGGCAATTCCTCCGGAAACACATCTGGGTACTCCTGTACGATCGGTACTTCCTCCTGGACTACTCCCGTGAGAGAGTTTACTCCTTACTCCGTGTCGGGCGCTGAGACACGTACTTAATCCGCTTCTGCTCGGGGGTGGTGAGCAAAATAGACTTAAGGGCACAGTCGATATTCCCTTCATACTTGGCCAACCAATCCATGCCTAGAATTACATCCAATCCTAGGGACTCTAATACGATGAGGTCGGTGGGAAAATTATGGTTCCCGATGTTGAGACTCAAAGCATGGCATCCTATCCCGGCTGTCATCATGCCTCCTGGGGAACTGACCTTAATAGGTTGGCTGAGGGTTCTAGTTGGCAAACTATATTTTTCCACAACTACCCTTCATATGAATGAATGCGTTGCACCAGAATCAAAAAGTACGAATACTGGATGTGAATTTCGCAAAAACTTACCAACCACAGTATCGGGGTAATCATAGACCTCTTCCACATCAATGTGGTTCACGTGAGCTCGAGGAAAAGGATTGGGCTTCTTTGCTGCAGAGTTGTCGTGGCCGTTGCCGTTGCCGTTTCCATTTCCCTGCTTGTTCTGGGGATAATCAGTGGCATAGTGTCCCTTCTTCTGACACTTGAAGCAAGTGATGTGAGTCAGATCCTTCTGAGTTGGAGCTGAATTCTGCTGAGTGCTAGTACCGCCATTCTTGAAGTTGTTGTTGTTGCGGTGATTCCCATTTCCTCCATGGTTGTGGCCTCCATGGTTGTGCACAGGGTGGTTATGCTGAACATGTCCACCAAAGTTACCGGATCCAGTCCCGGCATTCCCTGAGTAGGGGGTGTAGCGAGGCTTCTGCTGAGTGCCGGAGTTGAACTTTCCAACCCCATATTTTCGCTTGCGGTTCTCCATCTGCTGATGTTTCCCCTCCAAGATGAGGGCCTTATCAACCAGCTCCTGGTAGTTGTTGAAGGTGGCTACCGTCAACTGAATGCTCAGCTCATCATTCAGTCCTTCCAAGAACTTTTCCTGCTTGGCCGCATCATCGGCCACATCTCCAGGTGCATAACGGGCGAGCATGCTGAAATCATCAACGTACTGGGCCACAGTGCGATTCCCCTGGCGTAAGTTGCGAAACTCACGCTTCTTCACACTCATTGCACCAGCTGAGACATGCGCGGTGCGGAAGGCTTGCTTGAATTGCTCCCAAGTGACTCCAGCAATGGGATAAGTGGTGGTGTAGTTCTCCCACCAAGCAGCTGCAGGGCCTTCAAGTTGATGCGCGGCAAAACGCACCTTCTCAGCTTCAGAACAACCAGCGGTGATGAGCTCACGCTCCATCTTGCGAAGCCAATCATCTGCCACAATGGGCTCAATGCTGCTGGAGAAAGTTGGAGGGTTCAACCTCAGAAAACAGGTAAGGTTGTCTGCCTGGGGTGGGGGACGGTTGTTGTTGTTCTGGTTCTGGATGATCAGCTGCATCAGGGTGTTTTGTTGCTGGATCAACTGGGTGAGTTCCGGCGGAAAGTTGGACTCAGGGGCGCGTCTTGGAGGCATCTAATGTTTGTAGAGGGGTGAGATTAGCATAGAACAATGGTCTAAGAGGAATTACACTACCCATATGAATGCAACACACAAATATCACACCACACATTTTATTCAATCATCACAAAGGTTCACACGAGGATACAAAATCGATAATCCTAAACATCGGCCTAACACGTAAAACTATAAAGTAAATTTGGTGGTCTAGTCTAAGTGTCCTCCTCAGAATAGCATGGTGTCGGGTCCTTCGGTGGAGCTTTCTTCATAGTCTTCGTCGTTGCTGATCAAGGGGGCTACGTCTCCTTCGGGATGAAGGTTCTCGCCCATGTCCAGTTCGTCCTCGAGGTTTGCAACTCGAGTCTTCAGCTTCTTGATCCGCTCCAGAAAATCCTTCACTTCGAGCTCATGCTCATAGTGGGCTTCCCGGTCTGCATCATCAAGTTCAAGCTCGCGGAGTGACAGTTGCTTAATCTTCCTGGCGTCCTTGATCGCGTGATACTCCAGAGTTCCGCTGTGCTTCTCCAAGGTCTGGGCATAAGACAAGAGAGCGTCATTGGTCTTGTTTGAGATGATGCCTCCGTCTTCATTTCTCCGGGATACAGCGAACAGGTCTGGAGAAATAGGGCAGCCTTTGTATTCATCCTTGATACGTCCGAGTGCACAATGAATCGCCATGTCCCTTCCGAGAATCCAGGTGGGTGCGATGAACTTGAAATCCATCGGCTCAGTGCGCGGCTCGAATGTCCTTCCGGGAATATGCACCTCGATCCTGTAGCGTGAATCCTCCGGGTAAGATGAAGTTGGCTTCCCTGTGATAGTCGGCACAGCAATCCTCAAATCCTTGGTGATCTGCACCAGCTCTTTTCTGAATGGCATAGTGGTGTCGGGCTGGCAAAACTCCGTGAACTTAACAGGAATGAAGGTGGCCATCTAAACATTGGAAAATCGGAGAGAAGTCAGAAATGATCAGAAGAGGAAATAGAAGATTAAGAGAAAATAGTTTTCTTCCTAAGGCTTTTCCATTCCTAGAGGTTACGTCCTAAGGTCAGCGTGTGCTCTGAATACCATTTCTGTAGCGACCCGACTCAACGAGTCAAGCCTCTGGTGTTTCTGTACCATCCCAAGATCATGCTGGTACACACACAGTACATAATGTATATATTCAAGAGTGCAATCACACAGCTTTATTAATCGAAATCTCATAAAGAGTACTTTATTACAATAACAGAGTACCATATAGTGGCTGAAGGCCAAACTCATGAGATTATCTAACGAAGACTAAGCGGAAGCATCAGGTAGAGGAGTCCATCCGACTCCAAGGGCATGTCGCTGAGCGTAGAACCGTAGCCTCACTCCTGGTCGGAAAAGTACTCTGCAACATGATACATTGCAGCCGTGTAGGTCAGCATATTGAATATGCTGGCAAATCATCAAGAGAGGGAGGAGAAAGAAGGAAGAGAGAAATAAGGAAAGGGGAGGGAGGACTCACGTGGGGAGGGAGAGACGTGGAGAGGGGCTTGGGGGCTGCATGCAAGGCTTGCATGCGTGCATGCATGGGGGCTGGCAGTTTTGTTTTGTTTTTTTTAAAAAAACAAACAAATAGCAGTAAAAAAAATAAAAAAATAAAAATAAAATGTGGCCTCACTAACAAATACTATAAGGAGTACTAATATACATATATGCGCTAGAATACTTAGGAAAACAAAATACATATACAACTAATATATATATAATACATATAGGAATCCCTAGTTCCACCTCATGCAACTTTTTAAAAAAAAAGTTTTATGCAATAGGTCACACAACTCAATCGAAAAACTCAAAAACAAAAAAAATACTTCGGAGTTTAGAAAATTTGCAAAACCAAAATGGTGACTTTAACTCACAGGGGAGAAGTCATATTATCTCCACTCCGATAAATTGCCCGCAGTCACATAACGATAAAAATTTTCAGAGGAACGCAATGATGCATAAAATGTGGGATGCAAATAAATGATCTATTAACATCCGAATTTACGAAAATTGGGATGTTACAAACCTACCCACCTTAAGATGAATCTCGCCCTCGAGATTCGGGTTGGCTAGAAAATAGGTGCGGGTGGTCTCGACGAAGGTCCTCTTCTCGTTCCCAGGTGGCTTCTTCCTCGGTGTGGTGGCTCCACAACACCTTGCAGAACTTGATGATCTTGCTGCGGGTAACTCTGTTGGCGGTCTCGAGAATCCGGACGGGTTTCTCCTCATACGTCAGATCACTGTCAAGCTGTATGGCCTCTAGGGGCACGGTATCTCTCAACGGAACATCGGCCATCTCAGCGTGGCATTTCTTCAACTGGGAAACATGGAAGACATCGTGAACTCCGGACAATCCTTCCGGCAGTTCCAGTTTGTATGCAACTTCGCCTCTACGTTCAAGAATTTTGTAGGGGCCAATGAAACGTGGGGCTAGTTTTCCTTTCACACCGAATCTCTTGATTCCTCGAAGTGGAGACACCCGAAGATATGCTCCTTCTCCCACTTCGTACGTTACTTCCTTGCGTTTGCTGTCGGCATAACTCTTTTGCCTGGACTGAGCTATCTTGAGTCGGTCACGAATAAGCTTGATCTTCTCTTCCGAATCTCGGATGAGGTCGGGACCAAAAAGTTGTCGGTCTCCAACTCCATCCCACATCAACGGTATTCTGCACCTCCTTCCGTATAGAGCTTCGAAAGGGGCCATCTTCAGACTGGTCTGGTAGCTGTTGTTGTATGAGAACTCGGCATACGGTAAATTGTCATCCCAACTAGACACATAGTCTAGTGCGCAAGCTCTCAACATGTCCTCCAGAATCTGATTAACTCTCTCGGTCTGTCCATCTGTCTGCGGGTGAAATGCTGTGCTGAACTCCAATCTCGTTCCCAAGGTTTCATGCAGTTGGTGCCAAAATTTTGATGTGAACTGAGTCCCTCTATCAGACACAATGCTCTTTGGTACTCCGTGCAGACATACGATGCTTGTCATATAAATCTTGGCCAGCTTGGCACTAGTGTAGGTAGTCTTCACCGGAATGAAGTGAGCTACCTTGGTCAACCGATCGACCACAACCCAAATAGAATCATAGCCAGAACGGGTCCGAGGTAATCCTGTGATGAAGTCCATACCAAGCTTTTCCCATTTCCATTCGGGGATCGGCAGAGGTTGGAGCAAACCTGCTGGCTTCTAATGCTCGGCTTTTACTCGCTGACAAACATCGCATATAGCTACAAACTCGGCAATGTCTTTCTTCAATCCTGTCCACCAGAAACTTTCTTTCAGATCCAGATACATCTTGGTGTTACCGGGGTGTATCGAGTACGGGGAATCATGAGCTTCCTGAAGTATCAACTTCCTGAGTTCGGGATCATTGGGCACATAGATGCGATCCTCAAACCATAAAGTTCCTTGTTCATCCTCACGAAAACCTTTAGCTTTCCCGTCTTCCATTTTCTGCTTAATCTCAGCTATCTCTTTGTCAGCTTTCTATGCTTCACGGATCTTTTCCGTCAAAGTAGACTGAATTTCCAGTGTGGCAACAAATTCTCTTGGAACTATCTCCAATTTGAGATCTCGGAGGTCATCGACTAACTCCTGGGGTAATCCTCCTGTTGTGAGCGTGTTCACATAACTCTTGCGGCTCAACGCATCGGCTACAACATTTGCCTTGCCTGGATGATAATGCAATCTCATGTCATAGTCCTTGATCAACTCTAGCCATCGCCTCTGTCTGAGGTTCAACTCCTTCTGCGTGAAGATATATTTCAGGCTCTTGTGATCAGTGTAAACATCACAACTATTTCCGATCAGGAAATGTCTCTAGGTCTTGAGAGCGTGCACTACGGCTCCTAGTTCCAAGTCATGTGTGGCATAATTCAACTCATGAGGTCTGAGCTGTCTGGATGCATAGGCTACAACTTTGCCTTCTTGCATGAGCACTCCTCCAAGTCCTTAACGAGAAGCGTCACAGTAAACCTGGAAATCCTTCCGAATATTCGGCAATATCAGCACTTGGGCTGTAACAAGACGTTTCTTCAACTCTTGAAAACTGGTTTCACAATCCTCAGTCCAAACATACTTGGATTCCTTCTTCAATAACTCTGTCATGGGCTTGGCAATCTTTGAGAAATTCTCAATGAACCTCCGGTAATATCCGGCAAGTCCGAGGAAACTGCGGATCTCCTTGACTGAAGTGGGTGCTACCCATTCGGTGACTGCAGCGACCTTGGCAGGGTCCACTGCTATTCCTTCTCCTGAGATGACGTGTCCGAGAAATCCGACTTCCTTCAACCAAAACTCACATTTGCTGAACTTTGCATATAACTTATGCTCTCGAAGCTTCTCTAGAACTAGACGCAGATGTTCCTTGTGTTCCTCTTCGTTCTTGGAGAATATCAGTATGTCATCGATGAACACCACGACAAACTTGTCCAAGTACTCCATAAATACCTTGTTCATCAGATTCATAAAATATGCCGGAGCATTAGTCAGTCCAAATGACATGACCGTGTACTCATACAAGCCGTACCGAGTGGTAAAGGCTGTCTTGGGAATATCCTGTTCACGAATCTTCAACTGATGATACCCGGATCGAAGATCGATCTTTGAGAATATGCAAGCTCCAACTAACTGATCAAACAGATCATTGATCATCGGCAAGGGGTACTTGTTTCTGATGGTCACATCGTTCAATGCACGATAATCGACAACCATTCTCAGGGACTTGTCCTTCTTTTCAACCAAGAGCACTGGGGCTCCCCAAGGTGAAGAACTTGGGCGAATATACCCTTTGTCCAATAAATCCTTAATTTGCTTCTTGATTTCTATCAAGTCATTTGCGGGCATCCGATAAGGTCTCTTGGATATCGGGGCTGTTCCGGGTAATAGCTCAATCAAGAACTCAATCTCTCTATCGGGTGGCATGCCCGGCAATTCCTCCAGAAACACATCTGGGTACTCCTGTACGATCGGTACTTCCTCCTGGACTACTCCCGTGAGAGAGTTTACTCGCTTACTCCGTGTCGGGCGCTGAGACACGTACTTAATCCGCTTCTGCTCGGGGGTGGTGAGCAAAATAGACTTAAGGGCACAGTCGATATTCCCTTCATACTTGGCCAACCAATCCATGCCTAGAATTACATCCAATCCTAGGGACTCTAATACGATGAGGTCGGTGGGAAAATTATGGTTCCCGATGTTGAGACTCAAAGCATGGCATCCTATCCCGGCTGTCATCATGCCTCCTGGGGAACTGACCTTAATAGGTTGGCTGAGGGTTCTAGTTGGCAAACTATACTTTTCCACAACTACCCTTCATATGAATGAATGCGTTGCACCAGAATCAAAAAGTACGAATACTGGATGTGAATTTCGCAAAAACTTACCAACCACAGTATCGGGGTGATCATAGACCTCTTCCACATCAATGTGGTTCACGTGAGCTCGAGGAAAAGGATTGGGCTTCTTTGCTGCACAGTTGTCGTGGCCGTTGCCGTTGCCGTTTCCATTTCCCTTCTTGTTCTGGAGACAATCAGTGGCATAGTGTCCCTTCTTCTGACACTTGAAGCAAGTGATGTGAGTCAGATCCTTCTGAGTTGGAGCTGAATTCTGCTGAGTGCTAGTACCGCCATTCTTGAAGTTGCTGTTGTTGCGGTGATTCCCATTTCCTCCATGGTTGTGGCCTCCATGGTTGTGCACAGGGTGGTTATGCTGAACATGTCCACCAAACTTACCGGATCCAGTCCCGGTATTCCTTGAGTAGGGGGTGTAGCGAGGCTTCTGCTGAGTGCCGGAGTTGAACTTTCCAACACCATATTTTCGCTTGCGGTTCTCCATCTGCGGATGTTTCCCCTCCAAGATGAGGGCCTTATCAACCAGCTCCTGGTAGTTGTTGAAGGTGGCTACCGTCAACTGAATGCTCAGCTCATCATTCAGTCCTTCCAAGAACTTTTCCTGCTTGGCCGCATCATCGGCCACATCTCCAGGTGCATAACGGGCGAGCATGCTGAAATCATCAACGTACTGGGCCACAGTGCGATTCCCCTGGCGTAAGTTGCGAAACTCGCGCTTCTTCACACTCATTGCACCAGCTGAGACATGCCCGGTGCGGAAGGCTTGCTTGAATTGCTCCCAAGTGGCTCCAGCAATGGGATAAGTGGTGGTGTAGTTCTCCCACCAAGCAGCTGCAGGGCCTTCAAGTTGATGCGCGGCAAAACGCACCTTCTCAGCTTCAGAACAACCAGCGGTGATGAGCTCACGCTCCATCTTGCGAAGCCAATCATCTGCCACAATGGGCTCAATGCTGCTGTAGAAAGTTGGAGGGTTCAACCTCAGAAAACGGGTAAGGTTGTCTGCCTGGGGTGGGGGACGGTTGTTGTTGTTCTGGTTCTGGATGATCAGCTGCATCAGGGTGTTTTGTTGCTGGATCAACTGGGTGAGTTCCGGCGGAAAGTTGGACTCAGGGGCGCGTCTTGGAGGCATCTAATGTTTGTAGAGGGGTGAGATTAGCATAGAACAATGGTCTAAGAGGAATTACACTACCCATATGAATGCAACACACAAATATCACACCACACATTTTATTCAATCATCACAAAGGTTCACAGGAGGATACAAAATCGATAATCCTAAACATCGGCCTAACACGTAAAACGATAAAGTAAATTTGGTGGTCTAGTCTAAGTGTCCTCCTCAGAATAGCATGGTGTCGGGTCCTTCGGTGGAGCTTTCTTCATAGTCTTCGTCGTTGCTGATCAAGGGGGCTACGTCTCCTTCGGGATGAAGGTTCTCGCCCATGTCCAGTTCGTCCTCGAGGTTTGCAACTCGAGTCTTCAGCTTCTTGATCCGCTCCAGAAAATCCTTCACTTCCAGCTCATGCTCATAGTGGGCTTCCCGGGCTGCATCATCAAGTTCAAGCTTGCGGAGTGACAGTTGCTTAATCTTCCTGGCGTCCTTGATCGCGTGATACTCCAGAGTTCCGCTGTGCTTCTCCAAGGTCTGGGCATAAGACAATAGAGCGTCATTGGTCTTGTTTGAGATGATGTCTCCGTCTTCATTTCTCCGGGATACGGCGAACAGGTCTGGAGAAATAGGGCAGCCTTTGTATTCATCCTTGATACGTCCGAGTGCACAATGAATCGCCATATCCCTTCCGAGAATCCAGGTGGGTGCGATGAACTTGAAATCCATCGGCTCAGTGCGCGGCTCGAATGTCCTTCCGGGAATATGCACCTCGATCCTGTAGCGTGAATCCTCCGGGTAAGACGAAGTTGGCTTCCCTGTGATAGTCGGCACAGCAATCCTCAAATCCTTGGTGATCTGCACTAGCTCTTTTCTGAATGGCATAGTGGTGTCGGGCTGGCAAAACTCCGTGAACTTAACAGGAATGAAGGTGGCCATCTAAACATTGGAAAATCGGAGAGAAGTCAGAAATGATCAGAAGAGGAAATAGAAGATTTAGAGAAAATAGTTTTCTTCCTAAGGCTTTTCCATTCCTAGAGGTTACGTCCTAAGGTCAGCGTGTGCTTTGAATACCATTTCTGTAGCGACCCGACTCAACGAGTCAAGCCTCTGGTGTTTCTGTACCATCCCAAGATCATGCTGGTACACACACAGTACATAATGTATATATTCAAGAGTGCAATCACACAGCTTTATTAATCGAAATCTCATAAAGAGTACTTTATTACAATAACAGAGTACGATATAGTGGCTGAAGGCCAAACTCATGAGATTATCTAACGAAGACTAAGCGGAAGCATCAGGTAGACGAGTCCATCCGACTCCAAGGGCATGTCCCTGAGCGTAGAACCGTAGCCTCACTCCTGGTCGGAAAAGTACTCTGCAACATGATACGTTGCAGCCGTGTAGGTCAGCATATTAAATATGCTAGCAAATCATCAAGAGAGGGAGGAGAAAGAAGGAAGAGAAAAATAAGGAAAGGGGAGGGAGGACTCACGTGGGGAGGGAGAGACGTGGAGAGGGGCTTGGGGGCTGCATGCAAGGCTTGCATGCGTGCATGCATGGGGGCTGGCAGTTTTGTTTTTTTTTTTAAAAAAAAACAAACAAACAGCAGTAAAAAAAATAAAAAAATAAAAATAAAATGTGGCCTCACTAACAAATACTATAAGGAGTACTAATATACATATATGCGCTAGAATACTTAGGAAAACAAAATACATATACAACTAATATATATATAATACATATAGGAATCCCTAGTTCCACCTAATCCAACTTTAAAAAAAAAGTTTTATGCAATAGGTCACACAACTCAATCGAAAAACTCAACAACAAAAAAAATACTTTGGAGTTTAGAAAATTTGCAAAACCAAAATGGTGACTTTAACTCACAGGGGAGAAGTCATATTATCTCCACTCCGATAAATTGCCCGCAGTCACATAACGATAAAAATTTTCAAAGGAACGCAATGATGCATAAAATGTGGGATGCAAATGAATGATCTATTAACATCCGAATTTACGAAAATTGGGATGTTACACGGCCACTGCTATTAAGCGCCCAGGCGGTTGCCTTTTTTTAAAAAAACTTTCCTAATTTAAATCTTTTTCCGAAGCAGAAAATAAAAAGGAATAAAAAGGAAACAAATAAGATTTTTAATCTGGGGTATTATATACCAAAAAAATCAGAAAAATATCCTCTACCCGAATAACATTTTCCAAAGCAAAAATAAAAACTAAAAAAAATGTTTTTTTTTCAAAAATTCCCTAAATGCTTTATTTTCTTTTTTGCAAATATTTTCGCAATTAAACTTTGGATTTCTTGGCTCCAATTATTTCAGAAATGCCCGCACTTTGGAGGG
>NC_058524.1:328414888-328417388 GCF_904849725.1 Hordeum vulgare subsp. vulgare | reverse complement strand
CTTTTTTTTCTTTTGTAGCCATTAGATCTTTATTAGATGGCTTAGATTAGATCCTAGAATACCTCTTCGGTTTAGAGTAGGAAACCGGCGGTTTTATTTCACTTAAACATTTAGCCAGCAAGTTTTACTAGCCCTCGGCCGTTTGCTCCAAACGTTGCAACAAACACCCCCCTCGGCCTATAGCAACAGGCCACGTGTACCCCCTGCTAGTTTACTAGTTAACTTTAGTTTTTCTGTCTAAATTGCAAAAACAGGAAGTTTCTATTTTGTTTTGGCCACAACTTTTGATCCCGAAGTCCAATGACATTGATTCTTGTTCCAGTAGACTCCAATTTTTTTGTAGTTTTTAAAAACATATAATTTCTCTATGTTGTGAAATTTTCAAATATAAGTTAGATCAGATTTAATTTAAACCTTGTTTTGCCTATTCCAGGAGTTTAAAAAATGATTTTGAGTCGATTCTTTTTGATACTGCTTCCTAGTGATTGTATCTCACTGTGATAGAAGTTTCAAAAAATTTAAAGTATTTTTACTGGTGTTTTTAACAGAAACTAGTTTCTGCCATAGCGACGCGTGATGAATTCTTTTACTTAGGCTTTAGCAAATCCTTACTTGTGATGTTATTTTTACTTGTTGCATGATTGAAGTGCTTATGGTGTGCTTTGTGTTTGTATCGGTAGATCATCCGGAGTGCGAAGCGTGTTACTTAGAAGCGCTCGAGCAAGGCAACTATCATCAAGGCAAGTCATTTTGATCATGTTATTTACCTATGTTTTCGATGCATGGTAGATCACCTTCTTTGACTAATTGCATGCTGCCTAGGTACTTGGAAACTTTAGCATAAGTTGTAGTATCATGTGGTAGGCACACAACAACCCCGATACTTGGCCCCGGGACGACAAATTTCTTATTGCTATGCTTGAGTAGACGGGATTTCGGTTGAGTGAATATCATGAGTGATGCGAGGTTGATTAAATAATCAAGACCGGCTACGACAAGACTTTCAAGACCTTGGACGAAATGCAACTCTGGGTGAAGGACGGTTGATCGGCTCCCTGGAGAACCCAGTGGATGCCTGGGATGATGGAGAGGCCATGTCATCCTGCGGAAAGCTTCACCCAGGCTCGAAGGGACGGACGGAGACTTCAAGACTCAAGACTTACCTGCACAGCCACAAGTCATTATGGGCTCTGGCTTGGTTGGACAACGCGGCGACTCTGGACAGGCGGTGCTAGCAGATGTAGAAGAACGGTAGGAATGGATGGGCACCGACTGGGATTCAGAGGGACCCGTTGAAAGACCATGTTTTGATCATCCGGTCTTCAAACACCCTGAAGTGCAAGGACAAACCTGGAGGCGATCAAATCTTGTGGGGAACGTGTGCAAAACTCTGCAGAGTGCCCAACCTAATCGATTAGCCGTGTCCACGGTCATGGACAACTTGAGCCAAAGGCATTGAATTTCCCCTGAACTCTCGACACAACTTAATAATGATGTGGGTGTTAACAACTATTCGGGTATGAGAATTGGTTAGCGGAACCATCTCGTTAACAACAAACAATGTAGTCATATTTTGCTTCCAACCCCTCTTGTTGTAGGATAAAACTAACTTTATGCAAAACTTAGCCCCACCAGCCAAATATGCATGTAGAGATAGTTGATTATTATTTTTACTCCTCTCTTTGATGATTTGCCGGCATATTCAATATGCTGACCTACACGGCTGCAACGTATCATGTTGTAGAGTACTTTTCCGACCAGGAGTGAGGCTACGATCTACGCTCAGCGACATGCCCTCGGAGTCCGATGGACTCGTCTACTTGATGCTTCCGCTAGTGTTCGTTAGATAATCTCATGAGTTGGTCTTCATCCACTTTATTGTAATCCTTTATAGTAATAAAGTACTCTTTATGAGATTTCGATTTAATAAAGCTGTGTGACTGAACTCTTGAATATATACATTATGTACTGAGTGTGTACCAGCATGATCTTGGGATGGTACGGAAACACCAGAGGCTTGACTCGTCTTGAGTCGGGTCGCTACATTGTGGTTGTTGTTGTGGTGGTGATTGTTGTTGTTATTGTTGTTGTTGTTGTTGTTGTTGTTGTTGTTGTTGTTGTTGTCGTCGTCATTGTCATCGTCGTCATCTTCATCATCGTCGTGATTGTTGTCGTCGTTGTTGTTGTTGTTGTTGTTATTGTTGTTGTTCTCGTCGTTGTCGTTGTTGTTCTTGTCATTGTTCTCGTCATTGTCGTTGTTGTTGTCGTTTTCATCATCATCGTCGTCGTCGTCATCGTCGATATTGTTGTTCTTGTTATTGTCATTGTTATTGTCCTTGTCATTGTAGTTGTTGTTATTGTTATTGTTGTTGTTGTTGTTGCTATCATTGTTGTTGTTGTTGTTGTTGTTGTTGTTGTTGTGGTTGTTGTTGTTGTTGTTGTTGTTGTTGTTGTTGTTATAGTTGTTGTTGTTGTGGTGGTTCGTGTTGTGGTGGTGGTT
>NC_058524.1:328402388-328409888 GCF_904849725.1 Hordeum vulgare subsp. vulgare | reverse complement strand
ATGATATTATATATCAAAAAAATCAGAAAAAGAATCTCTACCCGAATAACATTTTTTTTAAAGCCAAAATAAAAACTTTTTTTTAAAAAAATGTTTTTTTTCAGAAATTCCCAATTTTCTTTATTTCTTTTTGCAATTATTTTTGCAAAAGAACTTTGGGTTTTCTTTGCTCAAACATTTCAGTGATTTGCCCGCACTTTGGAGTGTCATTTTCCTCCGCTCTCTCTCTTGCGTGCAAGAGAGTTTTCTCCGGGCATTTCTTGCGCGAGGAAAAATAAAAATGCAAATCGAAAAGACGAAGGAAAAGCACGAGCTAAATTTATTTCAATCACATATGCATAGATGCTTAGCTACAATGTAAACATTCCCAATTAGGAAAATTGGGATGTTACAAACCTACCCACCTTAAGATGAATCTCGCCCTCGAGATTCGGGTTGGCTAGGAAATAGGTGCGGGTGGTCTCGACGAAGATCCTCTTCTCGTTCCCAGGTGGCTTCTTTCTCGGTGTGGTGGCTCCACAACACCTTGCAGAACTTGATGATCTTGCTGCGGGTAACTCTGTTGGCAGTCTCGAGAATCCTGACGGGTTTCTCCTCATACGTCAGATCACTGTCAAGCTGTATGGCTTCTAGGGGCACTGTATCTCTCAACGGAACATCGGCCATCTCAGCGTGGCATTTCTTCAACTGGGAAACGTGGAAGACATCATGAACTCCGGACAATCCTTCCGGCATTTCCAGTTTGTATGCAACTTCGCCTCTACGTTCCAGAATTTTGTAGGGGCCAATGAAACGTGGTGCTAATTTTCCTTTCACACCGAATCTCTTGATTCCTTGAAGTGGAGACACCCGAAGATATGCTCGGTCTCCCACTTCGTACGTTACTTCCTTGCGTTTGCTGTCGGCATAACTCTTCTGCTTGGACTGAGCTATCTTGAGTCGGTCACGAATAAGCTTGACCTTCTCTTCAGAATCTCAGATGAGGTCGGGACCAAAAAGTTGTCGGTCTCCAACTCCATCCCACATCAACGGTGTTCTGCACCTCCTTCCGTATAGAGCTTCAAAAGGGGCCATCTTCAGACTGGTCTGGTAGCTGTTGTTGTATGAGAACTCGGCATACGGTAAATTGTCATCCCAACTAGACCCATAGTCTAGTGCGCAAGCTCTCAACATGTCCTCCAAAATTTGATTGACTCTCTCGGTCTGTCCATCTGTCTGCGGGTGAAAAGCTGTACTGAACTCCAATCTCGTTCCCAAGGTTTCATGAAGTTGGTGCCAAAATTTTGATGTGAACTGAGTCCCTCTATCGGACACAATGCTCTTCGGTACTCCGTGCAGACATACGATCCTCGTCATATATATCTTGGCCAGCTTGGCACCCGTGTAGGTAGTCTTCACCGGAATGAAGTGAGCTACCTTCGTCAAACGATCGACCACAACCCAAATAGAATCATAGCCAGAACGGGTCCTTGGTAATCCTGTGATGAAATCCATACCAAGCTTTTCCCATTTCCATTCCGGTATCGGCAGAGGTTGGAGCAAACGTGCTGGCTTCTGATGCTCGGCTTTTACTCGTTGACAAACATCGCATATGGCTACACACTCAGCAATGTCTTTCTTCAATCCTGTCCACCAGAAACTTTCTTTCAGATCCAGATACATCTTGGTGTTACCGGGGTGTATCGAGTACGGGGAATCATGAGCTTCCTGAAGTATCAACTTCCTGAGTTCGGGATCATTGGGCACATAGATGCGATCCTCAAACCATAAAGTTCCGTGTTCATCCTCACGAAAACCTTTAGCTTTCCCGTCTTCCATTTTCTTCTTAATCTCAGCTATCTCCTTGTCTGATTTCTGTGCTTCACGGATCTTTTCCGTCAAAGTAGACTGAATTTCCAGAGTGGCAACAAATCCTCTTGCAACGATCTCCAATTTGAGCTCTCGGAGATCATCGACTAACTCCTGGGGTAATCCTCCAAGTGTGAGAGTGTTCACATAACTCTTGTGGCTCAACGCATCGGCTACAACATTTTCCTTGCCTGGGTGATAATGCAATCTCATGTCATAGTCCTTGATCAACTCTAGCCATCGCCTCTGTCTGAGGTTCAACTCCTTCTGCGTGAAGATATATTTCAGGCTCTTGTGATCAGTGTAAACATCACAACTATTTCCGATCAGGAAATGTCTCCAGGTCTTGAGAGAGTGCACTACGGCTGCAAGTTCCAAGTCATCTGTGGCATAATTCAACTCATGAGGCCTGAGCTGTCTGGATGCATAGGCTACAACTTTGCCTTCTTGCATGAGCACTCCTCCGAGTCCTTGACGAGAAGCGTCACAGTAAACCTGGAAATCCTTCCGAATGTTCGGCAATATCAGCACTGGGGCTGTAACAAGACGTTTCTTCAGCTCTTGAAGACTGGTTTCACAGTCCTCAGTCCAAACATACTTGGATTCCTTCTTCAACAACTCTGTCATGGGCATGGCAATCTTTGAGAAATTCTCAATGAACCTCCGGTAATATCCGGCAAGTCCGAGGAAACTGCGGATCTCCTTGACTGAAGTGGGTGCTACCCATTCGGTGACTGCTGCGACCTTGGCAGGGTCCACTGCTATTCCTTCTCCTGAGATGACGTGTCCGAGGAATCCGACTTCCTTCAACCAAAACTCACATTTGCTAAACTTAGCGTATAACTTATGCTCTCGAAGCTTCTCCAGAACTAGCCGCAGATGTTCCTTGTGTTCCTCTTCGTTCTTGGAGAATATCAGTATGTCATCGATGAACACCACGACGAACTTGTCCAAGTATTCCCTAAATACCTTGTTCATCAGATTCATAAAATATGCCGGAGCATTAGTCAATCCAAATGAAATGACCGTGTACTCATACAAGCCGTACCAAGTGGTGAAGGCTGTCTTGGGTATATCCTGTTCACGAATCTTCAACTGATGATACCTGGATCGAAGATCGATCTTTGAGAATACGCGAGCTCCAACTAACTGATCGAGCAGATCATTGATCATCGGCAAGGGGTACTTGTTCTTGATGGTCACATCGTTCAATGCACGATAATCGACAACCATTCTCAAGGACTTGTCCTTCTTTTCAACCAAGAGCACTGGGGCTCCCCAAGGTGAAGAACTTGGGCGAATATACCCTTTGTCCAATAACTCCTTAATTTGCTTCTTGATTTCTATCAAGTCATTTGCGGGCATCCGATAAGGTCTCTTGGATATCGGTGCTGTTCCGGGTAATAGCTCAATCAAGAATTCAATCTCTCTATCGGGTGGCATGCCTGGCAATTCCTCCGAAAATACATCTGGGTACTCTTGTACAATCGGTAGTTCCTCCTGGACTACTCCCGTGAGAGATTTTACTCGCTTACTCCGTGTCGGGCGCTGAGACACGTACTTAATCCGCTTCTGCTCGGGGGTGGTGAGCAAAATAGACTTAAGGGCACAATCGATATTCCCTTCATACTTGGCCAACCAATCCATGCCTAGGATTACATCCAATCCCTGGGACTCTAATACGATGAGGTCGGTGGGAAAATTATGGTTCCCGATGTTGAGACTCAAAGCATGGCATCCTATCCCGGCTGTCATCATGCCTCCTGGGGAACTGACCTTAATAGGTTGGCTGAGGGTTCTAGTTGGCAAACTATACTTTTCCACAACTACCCTTGATATGAATGAATGCGTTGCACCAGAATCAAAAAGTACCAATACTAGATGTGAATTTAGCAAAAACTTGCCAACCACAGTATCGGGGTGATCATAGACCTCTTCAACATCAATGTGGTTCACCTGAGCTCGAGGAAAAGGATTGGGCTTCTTTGCTGCAAAGTTGCCGTTGCCGTTTCCATTTCCCTGCTTGTTCTGGGGACAATCAGTGGCATAGTGTCCCGTCTTCTATCACTTGAAGCAAGTGATGTGAGTCAGATCCCTCTGAGCTGGAGCTGAATGCTGCTGAGTGCCAGTACCGCCATTCTTGAAGTTGTTGTTGTTGCGGTGGTTCCCATTTCCTCCATGGTTGTGCACTGGGTGGGTATGCTGAACGTGTCCTCCAAACGTACCGGATCCAGTCCCGGTATTCTCTGGATAGGGGGTGTAGCGAGGCTTCTGTTGAGTGCCGGAGTTGAACCTTCCAACCCCATACTTTCGCTTGCGGTTCTCCATCTACTGATGTTTCCCCTCCAAGATGATGGCCTTACCAACCAGCTCCTGGTAGTTGTTGAAGGTGGCTACCGTCAACTGAATGCTCAGCTCATCATTCAGTCTTTCCAAGAACTTTTCCTACTTGGCCGCATCATCGGCCACATCTCCAGGTGCATAACGGGAGAGCATGCTGAATTCATCGACATACTGAGCCACAGAGCGATTCCCCTGGCGTAAGTTGCGAAACTCACGCTTCTTCAGACTCATTGCACCAGCTGAGACATGTGCGGTGCGAAAGGCTTGCTTGAATTGCTCCCAAGTGACTCCAGCAATGGGATAAGTGGTGGTGTAGTTATCCCACCAAGCAGTTGCACGGCCTTCAAGTTGATGCGCGGCAAAACGCACCTTCTCAGCTTCAGTACAACCAGCAGTGATAAGTTCACGCTCCATCTTGCGGAGCCAATCATCTACCACAATGGGCTCAATGCTGCTGGAGAAAGTTGGAGGGTTTAACCTCAAGAAACGGGTGAGATTGTTAGTCTGGGGTGGGGGACGGTTGTTGTTATTGTTCTGGTTCTGGATGATCAGCTGCATCAGGGTGTTTTGTTGCTGGATCAACTGGGTGAGTTCCGGCGGAAAGTTGGACTCAGGGGCGCGTCTCGGAGGCATCTGATGTTTCTGGAGGGGTGAGATTAGCATAGAACAATGGTCTAAGAGGAATTACACTACCCATATGAATGCAACACACAAGTATCACACCACACATTTTATTCAATCATCACAAGGTTCACACATGGATACAAAATTCGATAATCCTAAACATCGGCCTAAAACGTAAAACGATAAAGTAAATTTGGTGGTCTAGTCTAAGTGTCCTCCTCAGAATAGCATGGTGGCGGGTACTTCGGTGGAGCTTTCTTCATAGTCCTCGTCGTTGCTGATCAAGGGGGCTACGTCTCCTTCGGGATGAAGGTTCTCGCCCATGTCCAGTTCCTCCTCCAGGTATGCAACTCGGGTCTTCAGCTTCTCGATCCGCTCCAGAAAGTCCTTCACTTCCAGCTCATGCTCATAGTGGGCTTCCCGGGCTGCATCTTCAAGTTCGAGCTCGCGGAGTGACAGTTCCTTGATCTTCCTGGCGTCCTTGATCACGTGATACTCCAGAGTCCCGCTCTGCTTCTCCAAGGTCTGGGCATAAGACAAGAGAGCGTCCTTGGTCTTGCTTGAGATGATATCTCCGTCTTCGTTTCTCTGGGATACGGCGGATAGGTCTGAAGTTTTGCATAAAGCCAGTTTTATCCTACAGAAGAGGGGTTTGAAGCAAAATATTACTGCACTGTTTGTTGTTAACGAGATGGTTCCGCCAACCAATTCTCGTACCCGAATAGTTGTTAACACCCACATCATTATTAAGCCGTGTCGAGAGTTCAGGGGAAATTCAATGCCTTCGGCTCAAGTTGTCCATGACCGTGGACACGGCTAATCGATTCGGTTGGGCACTCTACAGAGTTTTGCACACGTTCCCCACAAGATTTGATCGCCTCCGGGTTTGTCCTCGCACTTCAGGGTGTTTGAAGACCGGATGATCAAAACATGGTCTTTCAACGGGTCCCTCTGAATCCCTGTCGGTGTCCATCCATTCCTACCGTTCGTCTACATGTGCTAGCACCGCCTATCCAGAGTCTCCGCGTTGTCCAACCAATCCAGAGCCCATAATGACTTGTGGCTGTGCAGGTAAGCCTTGAGTCTTGAAGTCTCCGTCCGTCTCTTCGAGCCTGGGTGAAGCTTTCCGTAGGATGACATGGCCTCTCCAGCATCCCGGGCATCCATTGTGTTTTTCCAGGGAGCCGATCAACCGTCCTTCACCCAGAGTTGCATTTGCGTCCAGGGTCTTGAAAATCTTGTCTTAGTCCGGTCTTGATTATTATATCAACCTCGCATCACTCGTGGTATACACTCAACCGATAACCCGTCTACTCAAGCATAGCATTAAGAAATTGTCGTCCCGGGGCCAAGTATCGGGGATGTTGTGTTCCTACCACATGATACTACTCTTACACTAAAGTTTCCAAGTACCTAGGCAGCATGCAATTGGGCAAAGAGGGTGATCTACTATGCATGGAAAACATAGGTAAAATAACATGATCAAAGATGACTTGCCTTGATGATAGTTGTCCTGCTCGAGCGTCTCTAAGTAACACGCTTCGCACTCCGGATGATCTACCGATACAAACACAAAGCACACCATAAGCAATTCAATCATGCCACAAGTAAAAATAACGTCACAAGATATGATTTGCGAAAGCCTAAGCAAAAGAGTTTATCGCGCGCCGGTATGGCAGAAACTTGTTTCTGTTGCAAACACCAGTAAAAATACTTTACAAATTCTGGAACTTCTACCGCAGTAAGATTTTATCACTAGAAAGCAGTAGCAAAAAGAATCAACTCAAAATCATTTTTCAAACTCCTGGAATAGGCAAAACAAGGTTTAAACTAAATCTCCTCTAACTTATATTTAAAAATTTCAAACATAGACAAATTATATGTTTTTACAAACTACAGAAAATTTGTGAGCTACTGGAAGAAGAATCAATGTCAAAGGACTTCGGAATAAAAAGTTGTGGCCAAAACAAAATTGAAAGTTTCTGTTTTTGTAAAAAAGACAGAAAAACACAAAACTACTAGAGCTAACAGAGAGTTACACGTGTTAGGCTATTATTGGCTACGGGGCTGTTTGTTTCAAAGTTACGGGCAAACGGCCGAAGGTTAGCAAAGTCGCCGGTTAAAACTTAAGTGACAAGAAAAAACCACTGGTTTTCTTATTTAGACCGAAGGGTTACCTGGTGATCTAATCCTGGCCGTTGCATGGGATCTAAGGGCTATCAATGAGTACATGCAATGACGAGGAGAGAGAGAGAGCTGCCTTGCTGCAGCTGCTGCTCCAGCGGGGGAGGGCGTCGCCGGCGAGGGGGGGAAGCTCCGGGGGCGGTGGGGCTTCGGGGGAGGTGGCGACTAGGGTTGGGAACGGGGTCTCCGAGGGGTGGGGCTTTATATAGGCTAGGTGGGGGTGGTAGCTAAGGAAGGAGAGGGAGAAATGGGGAAGGAATCGCGAGCTGGGGGGCTCGGTTTCGGTGCAGCAGAGATGGTAGGGGAGGACAGGTAGGAGAAGGACGGTGACGTGGAGGGAGAGGGGGCTCAGGCAGGGTGGGGATCTTGGCCCAGGTGGCTAAGGCACGCCCAGGGCGGCGGTTAGGTAAAAAAAAATCCTTCCTATTTGTCTAACTTTCGAAAACAGAAAAATAATATAAAAGCCAAAAAAGAAAATAAATCAATATATTTATATATGAT
>NC_058524.1:328364888-328367388 GCF_904849725.1 Hordeum vulgare subsp. vulgare | reverse complement strand
AAATAACATGATCAAAATGACTTGCCTTGATGATAGTTGTCTTGCTCGAGCGCTTCTAAGTAACACGCTTCGCACTCCGGAGGATCTACCGATACAAACACAAAACACACCATAAGCACTTCAATCAAGCAACAAGAAAAAAATACATCATAAGTAAGGATTTGCTAAAGCCTAAGTAAAAGAGTTCAACACGCGTTACTAAGGCAGAAACTTGTTTCTGTTGAAAACACCAGTAAAAATACTTTAAAAAAATTTGAAACTTCTGCCACAGTAAGATTTAGTCACTAGGAAGTAGTAGCAAAAAGAATCAACTCAAAATCATTTCTTAAACTCCTGGAATAGGCAAAACAAGATTAAACTAAATCTGATCTAACTTATATTTTAAAATTTCAAACATAGACAAATTATATGTTTTTAAAAACTACAGAAAAATTGGAGTCTACTGGAACAAGAATCAAATCACTGGACTTCGGGATCAAAAGTTGTGGCCAAAACAAAACATAAACTTTTCTGTTTTTTGCAAATAGGCAGAAAAAAATGAAGCTAACTAGCTAACAAATAGGGGGTAGACGTGGCGCGCTACGATAGGCCGCGCGGTGTGTTTGTTCCAAGGTTAGGAGCAAACGACCGAGGCTAACAAAAACTTGCTGGCTAAATGAATAAGTGGAATAAAACCGCCGATTTTCTACTCTAAACCGAAGGGTTATTCTAGGATCTAATCTAAACCATTGAATAAAGATCTAAGGGCTACAAAAGAAAAAGAAGAACAACAGAGAGGAAGAGAGAGTCTACCGTGGCTGGGAGACTACTCCGGCGGGGAAGGTGGTCGCCGGCGAGGGGAGAGCTCCGGGGGGGCGGTGGAGAGGACGGGGCGGCGGCGGCGGCAGTCCTCCATCGAGGGGGGCGTCGGGCGGAGCGGAGGGAGGCTCGGGGCCCTGCTCCAAGAGGGGCCGAAGGTTGCAGCCGTGCTGCTGCCGGCGAGGTCTCGGCAGGCGGCGAGGGGTGGGGCAGGGTGGCGGCGAGGGTGGGAACGGGGGCGGCCGGGGGCGGGGTACTTATAGGCCAGGGAGGGGAGAGGAAAGGAAGGAGGAGAAAGGATCGGCAGGGGATCCCGAGTTCCTGGTGTTGGCTCGGTCTTGGGCAAGGATTTGGAAAGAGGAAGAAGAAGATGGCCGTGGGGTGGAGGGAGTCGGTCGGTGGGGCCCGCCGGGCAGTGGGAGAGAGGGGATCTGGGCAGGGTCGGTCGGCCGCAATGTAAGGGATTCGGTCCCTAGCGGCTGAGGATTCGGCCCAGGGCCTTATAATGCGCTCGGGGTGGCGGCTTCCAAAAAAAGAACTTTCCTAATTTTAAATCCTTTTCCGAATCAGAAAATAAATGTGAATAAAGAGGAAGTAAATCAAATATGTAGTATAGGGTATTATATACCAAAAAAATCAGAAAAATGTCCTCTACCTGAATAACATATTTCCAAAGCAAAAATAAAAACTTAAAAAAAATGTTTTGCAGAAATTCCTCAAAATGCTTTATTTTCTTTCTGCAAATATTTTTGCAAATATTCTTTGTGTTCTCTTGGCTCCAATAACATCCCAATATTCCTCAAAAAAATTGCCCGCACTTTGGAGGGTCATTTTCCTCCGCTCTCTCTCTTGCGTGCAAGAGAGTATTTCTCCGGGCATTTCTCAAGCGAGGAAAAATGGAAATGCAAATCAAAAGACGAAGGAATTCAAGTGCTAAATTTATTTCAATCAATATGCATAGATGCTTAGCTACAATGTAAAACATTCCCAATTAGGAAAATTGGGATGTTACACGTCGTCGTTATTATTGTGGTTGTTGTTGTTATTGTTTTTGTTGTTGTTGTAGTTGTTGTTGTTGTCGTCGTCGTCGTTGTCGTCTTTGTTGTTGTTTTTGTTGTTGTTGTTGTTGTTGTTGTCGGTGTTGCCATTGTTGTCGTTATTGTCGTCATTGTTTTCGTCATTGTTTTTGTCGTTGTTCCCGTCATTGTTGTTGTTGTTGTCGTAGTTGTCGTTGTCGTCGTCGTCGTCATCGTCATTGTTGTTGTTGTTGTTGTGGTTTTTGTTGTTCTTGTTGTTGTTATTCTTGTTGTTGTTGTTGTTTTGTTGTTGTTGTTGTTGTTGTGGTTATATTCGTCGTTGTTGTTGTCTTCGGTGTTTTTGCTGTGTTGTTGTTGTCGTTGTTGCCGTTGTTTTTGTAGTCCTCGTTGTTGTCGTTGTTGTTGTAGTCGTCGTGGTCGTCGTCGTCGTCGTCGTTGTTGTTGTTGTTGTTGTTGTTGTTGTTGTTGTTGTTGTTGTTGTTTTTGTTGTTGTCGTCGTTGTCGTTGTTGTTGTTGTGGTGGTGGTGGTGGTGGTGGTGGTTGTCGTCTTCGTCGTCGTGGTTGTCGTTGTTGTTTTGCGGTTGATGTCATTGTTGTCATCGTTGTTGTTATTGTCCTTGTTGTCGCTGGTGTCGTAGTTGTCGTAGTTGTAGTTATTGTAGTTG
>NC_058524.1:328344888-328347388 GCF_904849725.1 Hordeum vulgare subsp. vulgare | reverse complement strand
TCGATCGCGTTGTGTGATCCTAGTGCATAAAACTTTTTTTAGTTGCATTAGGTGGAACTAGGGTTCCTATATATATTATATATGTATTAGTTGTATATGTATTTTGTTTTCCTAAGTATTCTAGCGCATATATGTATATTAGTACTTTTTTTCCTAGTATTTTGTTAGCTAGGAAAATATATTTTTTCTGTTTTGTTTTGTTTTTTTTTATTTCTTTTTGTTGCTGCTGTTTGTTTGTTTTCTTTTCAAAAAAAAAAAAACAAAACAGCCCAGCCACCCCATGCATGCACGCATGCCTTGCATGCAGCCTCCCCCACGCCTCCTCTTTCCTTTTTTCTTCTCTCCCTCCCCACGTCTCCTCCTTCCTATTTTCTCTCCCTTTTCCTTATTTCTCTCTTCCTTCTTTCTCCTCCCTCTCTTTCCTATTTTTCTCTCCCATGATCTCCTTCCCAAAGTTCTCCCTCTCCTTCCTTTCTACTCTCCTCCCCTAAGCCTATATAAACCCCCCCCCCCCACCTCCACCTCTCCCCAACCCTAGCCGCCGTCTCATCCACCGCCGCCTCCACAAGCCGCCGCCGGCGCCTCACCCCACCGCCGCCCTAGCCGCCGCCGCGAGCAGCGGCAGCAGCCCGAAAGCTGCTGCACCTCGGCCTCGCCGCGGAGGAGGAGCCCTCCCCGAACTCTCTCTCCACCGCCGCCTCTTCCCCGCGGAGGAGGAACCTCACCGCCGCCGCCCGACGCCCCACCGCCCGGAGCTACTCCCTCCTTCCTCGCCGGCCATCACCTTTCTTGCCGGTGCAACACCTCCAGCAGCAGGTAGCAACCTCTCTCTCTCTATTTCATGCACTCCATCTCAGCCATTAGAAGCTTGCCACGTGTGCCTCTCATTAACACTAGCAGTTTCGTAATTTCTGTCCATATTTCGAAAACAGAAACTTTCAATCTTGTTTTGATCACAACTTTTTATCCCTACGTCCAATGACATTAATTCATTTTCCAGTAGCTCACAAATTTCCTGTAGTTTTTAAAAATATATAATTTTTCTGTGTTTGGAATTTTTAAATATAAGTTAGAGCAGATTTAGTTTAAACACTGTTTTGCCTATTCCAGGAGTTTGAAAAATGATATTGAGTTGATTCTTTTTGCTACTGTTTTCTAGTGATAAAACCTTACTGTAGTAGAATTTTCAGATTTTTCCAAGTATTTTCAACAGAAACAAGTTTCTGTCCTACCGACGTGCGATAAAATTCTTTTGCGTAGTCGTTTGCCAATCTTTGCATGTGATGTTATTTTTTTTTCTCGTGGCATGATTGAATTGCTTATGGTGTGCTTTGTGTTTGTATCGGTAGATCATCCGGAGTGCGAAGCGTGTTACTTAGAGACGCTCGAGCAGGACAACTATCATCAAGGCAAGTCATCTTTGATCATGTTATTTTACCTATGTTTTCAATGCATAGTAGATCACCTTCTTTGCCCTATTTGCATGCTGCCTAGGTACTTGGAAACTTTAGTCATAGGTGTAGTATCATGTGGTAGGAACACCAACACCCCGATACTTGGCCCCGGGACGACAATGTTATATATGCTATGCTCTAGTAGACGGGTTACCGGTTGAGTGTATTCCACGAGTGATGCGAGGTTGATATAATAATCAAGACCGGACTAAGACAAGATTTTCAAGACCTTGGACGCAATGCAACACTGGGTGAAGGACGGTTGATCGGCTCCCTGGAAAACCCAGTGGATGCCCGGGATGCTGGAGAGGCCATGTCATCCTGCGGAAAGCTTCACCCAGGCTCAAAGGGACGGACGGAGACTTCAAGACTCAAGGCTTACCTGCACAGCCACAAGTCATTATGGGCTCTGGCTTGGTTGGACAACGCGGCGACTCTGGACAGGCGGTGCTAGCAGATGTAGACGAACGGTAGGAATGGATGGGCACCGACAGGGATTCAGAGGGACCCGTTGAAAGACCATGTTTTGATCATCCGGTCTTCAAACACCCTGAAGTGCGAGGACAAACCCGGAGGCGATCAAATCTTGTGGGGAACGTGTGCAAAACTCTACAGAGTACTCAACCTAATCGATTAGCCGTGTCCACGGTCATGGACAACTGAGCCGAAGGCATTGAATTTCCCCTGAACTCTCGACACAACTTAATAATGATGTGGGTGGTAACAACTATTCGGGTACGAGAATTGGTTGGCGGAACCATCTCGTTAACAACAAACTATGTAGTAATATTTTGCTTTCAAACCCTTTTGTTGTAGGATAAAACTAGCTTTATGCAAAAAAAAAACTTAGCTCCACCGGCCAAATATGCATGTAGAGATAGTGATTATTTTACTCCCTCTCTTGATGATTTGCCAGCATATTCAATATGCTGACCTACACGGCTGCAACGTATCATGTTGCAGAGTACTTTTCCGACCAGGAGTGAGGCTACCGTTCTACGCTCAGCGACATGCCCTTGGAGTCGGATGGACTCGTCTACCTGATG
>NC_058524.1:328337388-328342388 GCF_904849725.1 Hordeum vulgare subsp. vulgare | reverse complement strand
CGTCGTCGTCGTCGTTGTTGTTGTTGTTGTTGTTGTTGTTGTTGTTGTTGTTGTTGTTGTTGTTGTTGTTGTTTTTGTTATGCCTATTGTTGTTGTTGTGCTTGTCATCATCGTCTTCGTAGTTGTCGTCGTCATCGACATCGTTGTCGTCCTTGTCCTTGCTGTCGTCGACGTTCTTGCTGTTGCTGTTGTTGTTATTGGTGTTGTTGATGTTTTTGTTGTTGTTGTTTTCGTCGTCCTCGTCATCATCATTGTCATCGTCATTCTCGTCTTCTTCGTTGTTGTTGCAGTAGTAGTACTAGTTGTTGTTGTAGTAGTAGTAGTAGTAGTAGTAGTAGTAGTTGTTGTTGTTGTTGTTGTTGTTGTCGTTGTTGTCGTTGTTTTTGTTGTTGTCGTTCTTCTCGTTGTTCTCGTCATTGTCGTTGTTATCGTCGTTGTCGTCATCATCGTAGTCCTTGTCGTTTTCGTCGTCGTCGTCGTCGTCGTCGTTGTTGTTGTTGCTTCTGATGTTGTTGTTGTTGTCGTCGTCATTGTCGTCGTCATAGTCGTCGTTGTGTGTGGACCCCGACTAGCAAGTCGAGTTCGCCGTGCCCAGTGACCCCAAGGATCAATGTTCACTGAATACAGACCATGAATAATAGAGTCGTACATCCAAGTACCGAAATTATTACATCAAACGACCAGAAGGTCTGGTTCAAGAGCGAGGCCTATAGCCAATTAAACAGATACATCGGGTAGCGGAAACTCGTAAGGGCTAAGCGGTGCCCATGCCATCAAGCCTACACCGACAGGCATTCTGACTTGGAAGCGTCCAAGATCGCAGGTTCGTCTCCGAAGGCGTACTCATCGCCAAACTCCGGTCCTTCCATGTCTGCTCAATAATATAACCAGTGGCAAGCCAATGAGTACTTTGAATGTACTCGCAAACAGCCCATGATATGAACATTGATAGTGAAGAATAACAGTAACATGTATCTTTAGTGGAATGCAATTTGGTGGAATGATCACGTATATGCAACAAGTTAAAGAACTACTCTTGAAGAATAGGTTACAGATATCGACATATCTGACAAGGGTTGAACACACCGGGTTCACCCTATATGCCAAGTCACCGAACTTGGTCATATCAATTCCTCAAGTAACTCTGGTTATTAACACCATTCACCGAACTCTCACACACACACTTGGTTTATGCGGAAACGCTGGACCTAGTTTAAGTGTAACATCCCAAAATTATAAATTTTGGAATGTTAATAATATTATTAGATTGATTGTTTGTTTGTTTGCTTGTGATTGAAACTTGTGTGAAATCTTAAACTTTTCAAAACTTTTGAATGAGAGGGAATAAAATGACTTTCCCCATCTCCGGTGAATTCAAATTCTATCTTTGAAAAGCAAAGAGAGAACATGACATGACTTCTTCAACTATAAATAATTTGAACGGAGATATTTGCATTTGAATTCTTTTGCATTTCCATTCGTTTTCTTCGTGCAAGAAACGCCGGGAAAGTTATTTGTACCCTAAAACTTAGAGGGTCTTTTGAAAATTATTTGTAAAAGAAAATAAATCTTTTAGGCAAATTTGTGAAAATAATTTTTTCTGAAGTTTTTATTTTTGCCGTGGAAAAATGCCCATCATTTATATTTTATTTTTCTGATAATTTTAGTATATATAAACTCTTTATTTCGAATTGATTTGAATTCCCTTTCATCGTTTTAGTTTCCTAGTTTTAAAAATAGGAAAGGAATCCCTTTTTATTTGGAAAGACCTGCTGGCCCATTAAGACTTTCCTATTCTGGCCCAACACAGATCATCTTCTTCCTCTATTCTCTACTTCACGTCACAGGAACTTGCCTTCCATGGACAGAGGATCTCCACCTCCGGGATTCACGAAGTACCTCCCCTCTCAGCGCCTCCCGTCGCCTCTATAAGAACCCCCATGGTCTCCTCGTTGCATTCCCGTTGAAACCACTCCCTCTCCTCGCCTCTAGCTCGCACGCCACCTCGCCGGAGTCGGCACCAGAGAGCTGCCAGAAACTTCCCAGGAACACCACCACATCGCCCCTGCAGCCCTCCCTCCACCTCGCCTCTGTCCCCTCCTTGGAGCCCCACCGCCCCCCTGCCACCCCACCCCTCCACCGGCCCCTACCCCACCCCACCGGAGCTCACCCCAACCCCAGCCACCTCGGCCACCATAGCCAGCACGGGGGCAACTCCCAGCCACGGTAAGGCCCCCTCTTTCTTTTCTTTTTTTTACTTGTTTTGTTTCTTTTTAGTTTTACCCTTAGATCTATCTTCAACGGTGTAGATTAGAGTAGATAACCTTTCGGTTTTTAAACAAAAACCGCACTAGTTTTATTCACTTAACTTTTAGCCAGAGAAATTTTTTCTTATACTTCGGCCATTCGCTGTTTAGCCTATGCAGCAAACACCCTTAGCCAATCAGTGGGCGCCACGTGTCTGTAGCAATTATTCTCTTTTTCTGTCTAGTTCCAAAAACAGCAAAGTTTCTGTTTTGTTTTGGCCATAACTTTTGATCCCGAAGTCCAATGATAGTGATTCTATTTCCAGTAGCTCACAAATTTCCTGTAGTTTTCAAAAACATATAATTTGTCTATGTTTGAAAGTTTCGAAGTTGAGTTAGATCAGATTTAGTTTAAACCTTGTTTTGCCAATTCCAGGAGTTTAAAAATAGCTTTTAATTTGATTCATGTTGCTACTGATCGCTAGTGATCGTATTTCTCAGTGGTAAAAATTTCAGATTTGTTTGAGTATATTAGCTCACTGTTTCTTGTGAAACAATTTCTGTTTCACCTCTTTTAGGATTTCGGCTAATTTCTTTTCTATTTTTGTTTTAAAATATTTTCTTTATTATTTCAGAAAGATTATTATTTTGTTTATGTTAGTTAAGAGTAGTTTTGCAACAAGTTTTTATTTTATTTTTATTTGTTATCATGAAATCAATTCTAGTTCCTTAGTAACTTGCAATTGGTTTCACCACTGTTTCAAATCCCGTTTGGGAATACTTTCAAAAAGTTTTGTGAAAAATACTTTATTTTATCTTAGTTAGATTTATATCTTAGTTCCTTGTTATTATTTTCCGTTAGACAAAAACTATTTAGTGTTTGACGTAGTAGAAGACTCCCCAGTCTTATTTGAAGTTTCTTTCGGTTTCTTATTCGCTCTCTCTTTTGTTTTGATTGCTAGAATGATTGCTAGTATGAGTGCTTATGTGAATGATATGTTTGTTTTATAGATTTCATCGGAGAGTGACAAGTAGTCTATCAAGCTATTTTCTCGAGAAATTCTTCTTTGTCAACATCACGAGGCAAGTCACTTTGATCATACTATCACCTATGTTTTATGCATCGTAGTTCTACCATCCTATGCCCAATTGCATGCTGCTTAGGTACTTGGAAATTGTAGTATAGATTGTAGTATCATGTGGTAGGCACACAAGAACCCCGACACTTCGCCTCGGGACGACAAATTTCATATTGCTATGCTTGAGTAGACGGGATATCGGTTGCGTGCATAACACGAGTGATGCGAGGTTGATTAAATAATGAAGACCGGTTAAGACAAGATTTTCAAGACCTCGGACGCAATGCAACTCTGGGTGAAGGACGGTTGATCGGCTCCCTAGAGAACCCAGTGGATGACCCGGGATGCTGGGACCGGCCATGACATCCTGCGGAAAGCTTCACCCAGGCTCAAAGGGACGGACGGATATTTTCAAGACCCAAGGCTTACCTGCACAGCCACAAGTCATTATGGGCTCTGGCTTGGTTGGACAACGCGGCGACTCTGGACAGGCGGTGCTAGCAGATGTAGAAGAACGATAGGAATGGATGGGCACCGACAGGGATTCAGAGGGACCCGTTGAAAGACCATGTTTTGATCATCCGGTCTTCAAACAACCTGAAGTGCGAGGACATACACGGAGGCGATCAAATCTTATGGGGAACGTGTGCAAAACTCTGCAGAGTACTCAAACCTAATCGATTAGCCGTGTCCACGGTCATGGACAACTTGAGCCAAAGGAACTGAAGTTATCTGGATTTCTCAACACCGTTAAATATATTTGATGAGGGTAATTTTTGACAACTCGGGTACGAGAATTGGTTGGCGGAACCATCTCGTTAACAACCAACAATGTAGCAACATTTTGCTTTTAGCCCCTCTTGATGTAGGAGAAAACTTGCTTTACGCTAAAAACTTATAGCCCCACCTGCCATATATGCATATAGTATAGATGATTAATTTTCACCCCTCTCTTATGTGACTTGCCGGCATATTCAATATGCTGACCTACACGGCTGCAACGTCTTATGTTGCAGATATTTTTCTTCGACGAGTAAGAGTACGATTTAGGGTTACGGTCTACACTCAACTTGCCGTTGGTGTTTATTGGGACTCCACTCCCTTGACTGCTTCTGCTGAAATATTTAAGGTATATATCAGTTTTACGCTATTTACATGTGATTGCACTTTGATATATACATTGATGTACTGTGTGTGCCAGCATACTGATCCAGGGATGGCACAAAAACACAGAGGCTTGACTCGTCTTGAGTCGGGTTGGTACATTAAGGAGCACCACCCAACTGTCCTGGACCGTGGACACGGCTATTCGAATAGTTTACACTCTGCAGAGGTAGTACGCTGGACCCAGAGATCCTGGAAACTTCCGTGTCATCCACGACTCGCGGTATATCACATATACCCGAGGTAAGTACGCGATCATCATCTTTCCCCTGACGATACTAGACAAAGAGGTCCACTCGATTGGTACCCAGCCCACATGTTGTACGTCTTACGAGCACCGACTCTGGAGAGTATCAACCATGCAGGGACCAACGGTGTGCCTGGAACTCATAATAATGGCATAGTCGTCCTACCTGGCACGACCCCATCACGAGAGTGACGACAATCACTCCTGCCACTAGTAATGTGGCTCTTTGCTAGTACCGACCAGAGTAATCAACAAAGCCCCGTC
>NC_058524.1:328304888-328332388 GCF_904849725.1 Hordeum vulgare subsp. vulgare | reverse complement strand
ATCGTCGTCTTTTTTATTGTTGTTGTTGTTGTGGTTGTTTTTGTTGTTGTTGTAGTTGTTGTTGTCGCCGTCGTCGTCGTTGTCATCTTTGTTATTGTTGTTGTTGTTGTTGTTGTTGTTGTTGTGGTTGTGGTTGTCGTTGTTGCTTTTGTCGTTTTTGTCATTAATTTTGTTGTTGTCATTGTTGTTGTTATCGTTCTTATCATTCTTCTCGTCATTGTCGTTGCTGTCATAGTTGTCGTCGTTGTCGTCGTAGTTGTCAATCTTGTCGTCGTCGTCATCGTTGTCGTCGTCGTCATCGTTGTCGTCATCGTTGTTGTTGTTGTTGTTGTTGTTGTTGTTGTTGTTGTTTTGTTTGTTGTTGTTTGTGTCGTTGTTGTTGTCGTTATTTTTGTTGTTGTTGTTGTTGTTAGTGTTGTTGTTGTTGTTGTTGTTGTTGTTGTCGTCGTCGTCGTCACAGTCGTCATCGTTGTTGTTCTTGTTATTACCATTGTTGTTGTCACTATCGTCATCGTTGTCGTTTTTGTTTCCTTAGTTGTTGTTGTTCTTAACGTTGTCCTCGTTGTCGTTCTTGTCATCATTGTCATCGTCAATGTCGTCGTTTGTTTCTGTTTTTGTTGTTGTTCTCGTCGTTGTCATTGTCGTCGTCACTGTCGTCATCGTTGTTGTTTTTGTTTCCTTAGTTGTCATTGTTCTTAACGTTGTCCTCGTTGTCGTTCTTGTCATCATTGTCATCGTCAATGTCGTCATCGTCGTCGTCGTCGTCGTTGTTGTTGTCATTGTGGTGGTGGTGGTGGTGTTGGTGGTGGTTGTTCTTATTGTTGTTTTTGTTATTGTTGTTGTTGTTGTTGTTGTCGTTGTTGTCGTCCTTGTCGTCATCATTGTCATCATCGTCGTCGTCGTCGTTGACGTCGTTGTCATCGTCGTTAACATCGTCGTTGCTGTTTTTTCCATTGTTGTCGTTTTTGTCAAAGTAGTAGTAGTAGTTGTTGTTGACGTTGTTCTCGTCGTAGTCGTTGTTGTCATTGTTATCGTCGTTGTTGTTGTTGTTGTCGTTGCTGTCACTGTTGTCATTGCTCTCGATGTTGTCATTGTTTTTTCTTGTTATTGTTGTTGTCGTAGTTGTCATTGTTGTCGTTTTTCTCATGATTGTCATCGTTGTCGTTTTTGCCATCGTTGTCGTCGTCGACATCGTCGTCGTCGTCATTGTTGTTGTTATTGTTGTTGTTGTTGTTGTTGTTGTTGTTGTTGTTGTTGTTGTTGTTGTTGTTGTCATCGTCGTCGTCGTTCTTGTCGTTGATGTCATTATTGTTCCTGTCGGTGATGTCGTTGTTGTCATTGTTGTCGTCGTCGTCGTCGTCGTTGTTGTTGTTGTTGTTGTTGTTGTTGTTGTTGTTGTTGTTGTTGTTGTTGTTGTTGTCGATGTTGTCGCTGCTGTCATTGTTGTCGTTGTTGTCATTGTTCTCATCATTGTCGTTGTTGTCGTCGTTTTCGTCGTCGTTGTTGTTGTTTGTAACATCCCTAATTTTGGAATGTTAATAAAATTATTAGATTGATTGTTTGTTTGTTTGAGTGATAGAAACTTGAGTGAAATTTGAAACTTTTCAAGAACTTTTGAATGAGAGGGAATAAAATGACTTTCCCCTTTTTCCGGTGAATTGAAATTCATCCATTTAAAATCAATGAGAGGAGATAGCATGACTTCTTCAACTATAATTTGCTTTCGTTGCAAGGAAGCAGGACATTATGCTAATGATTGTCCACATGGGAAGGAAGCTAGAATGGAGTAGTTAAGTTTTGACCGTGACAATAAGTGTAACCAGAAGCACTCTTGTTTTTCATGAGATTATGGAGTTGAATTTTTTTGTAACAGAAGCCTCTGAGATTGTAATAATTCATGAATCAATAAATTGTTGTGTCATGATCTCCTATGTTGAAACTATGTGCGTTGTTTTCTCTACGAGCAAAGATCTCTAAACATTTATGAGGATATGAGAAAAAATGGTCTATGCAGGCATGAGCATAATTCACTTTAAATGTGGCAGTAATCGGTAAACCCACAGGATCCACTGAGTAGGAATATACCATGATTACAAAGGAGACACATACATTCCTCTGAGTACCTATTTTCTGACACCTGCAGATGACAACCCTCTACGAGTCATTCCTTAAGGGCTCTACGATCATGACCCTGACTAGTGATCATGATTACCCAAAAATCCTAAACGACATGATGAAGCACATTCATCTTGAAGGAGACGCAGTGTACAAAGGCTACCCGTTCATGGAAAATGGAGTGGAACTTTGGTATGTGGAAGTACACCTCCACCATGTGAAAGGAGTTTGTCCAAAGACTATGGGGCAATAGTTTTTCATTTCACGTGTACCATGAGCAACCTTCTTTGATGTTGTTCGTGAAGCTGCCATGGAAGCCATACGTCAGATTGGAGAAATACTTGAAGCAAGACTCCGTCATACCCAAGAATACCTGAGTGAAGTGCATGCGGAGATGATGGAGATGAAGCTCGTGGCCACCATGATAAAGCAAAAGATGGATGATTTCAAGGAGCACCTCGGAAGGTTCCAGTGGAACTAAAGTATCTCCAAGGGAGACAAATGAATAAAGTTGGCAGAAATGCTTGACCATACCGAACAATGTGGATGGCAGCATTTGTAATAAAGTTAGTTTTTGAATTGGAGTTTTGAGAAGAAATTAAGGATGTAATAAGATTGAATATGAATTGAATATGACTTATGGATGAAGCAGTACCTTTTGTGGTAAACACACCCATGGAAAAAAAATCCCACAGAGTGGAGTGTGTACCAAAAATAAGTCTGAGGATTATTTTTATATGATGGTTACCCCAAGAATATGATGGAATGAAACACTATAGAATTTAAAGGCGGAGTAATTCCAAGGATGAGTGAAAGTGGGCTTGCAAACCACAGACCCCGGGAGTAATAAGGATCAAGCACTACTTTATGAAGAAAGAAACTTGGAAGAAACTATGATGGATCAGCAAACGTTTTCTTAGGAGCATATGAAAACCCGAGAGTTGTGAAGATACGATAGATGTTTTGTTGCGCTTGCAGAACCAATGGATTATCCGAACTTTGTTCGTGGACAAGAGATATTCTGCAATGCTTGTGAGGATGCCCAAGTGTTAGAATACGAGATTCAATAAGCCTTATACAAGGTAATGATTTTAGTGCGACATGGCTTGGCCACCATGACAACTTACTATTATCATTTTCTTGCTATTAGGAATGGTAAATCTGAGAGACTTACCCATAGTGAGAGACGACGTTCTTTGAAGCTTTTGTTTAAGCCTTAGAATGGTCTGATGAAAGCCTCATGTACATGGCATTTGTTGTCACGCGTAGGAAATTTTACGGTGAGGGTGAAACCAAGACCCTTCTCTCTGCAGGATAACCACAAATTGTAGACCACCATGAGAATCACCGATAGGTTATTTAGAATTGATCACGAGACTGTGAGTTAAGAAGACCCAGTAACAGAAGAAGCTTATACCAACAGAAGAACCCTCGATTTTGATGGAAACGTTATGAATAGAACGGAAGAGCATCACCAGAGGAGTTAGTATGAAGACTGTTGGGAGTCAGATGCCAAAACCCGAGAGGATTTGTAAAATTTCGAGGGACCAGTAATCTTCATTTTAAGTGTGGTAGCATCCCACTTTGCAAGAGATTGGATTTGTTAGAAGACCCCCAAACCCTAACCCTTCTTTCTAGCCTCTTCGAATCTTGAGGACGAGATTCAATTTAAGTGTGGTAGGTATGTAACATCCCATATTTTGGAATGTTAATAAAATTATTAGATTGATTGTTTATTTGTTTGAGTGATTGAAACTTGAGTGAAATTTGAAACTTTTCAAAAACTTTTGAATGAGAGGGAATAAAATGACTTCCCCTTTTTCCGGTGAATTGAAATTTATCCATTTAAAATCAATGAGAGGAGATAGCATGACTTCTTCAACTATAAAGAATTTGAATGAAGGTGGCATTTGAATTTCTTTCGATTTTTGTTTTGCAATTCTATTTTTTCTCCACTCAAGAAATGCCGGGAATAAATTCTTGCCAAGCAAGAAAGAGAGGAGGAACATGACCCTCCAAAACCAGGGGCATTCATTGAAATACTTTGAGCCAAGAAAACCAAAATTTAATTGAGAAAATATTTGCAAAAAAAAGATTTTAGGGATTTTCTGAAAGAAAAACATTTTTTTTAGTTTTTATTTTGGCCGTGAAAAAATGTCCATCATTTAGATTTTCTTTTTGTGATAATTTTAGTATATAGAAACTCTATATTCCGAATTTATTTAGTTTCCCTTTTATCGTTTACTTTCCCGTTTTTGAAAATAGGAAAGAAATCTCTATTAAATGGAAATACAGCTGGCCCATTAAGGCACTTTCCAAAATTAGGCCCAACCGACATCTTCTTCTTCCTCACATTCTCCCTCCTCCCAAGAACTTCCATATCCATGGTGAGAGGAACCTCCACCTTCCCGATCTCCCTCTCCCTTCCATCCCGGCGCCTCCCGAGCCCCTCTATTTAAAGCCCCGATCCTCCTCGTTCCATTTTCCCCATCACCACGCCCTCTCCCTGCTCGTAGCCTCCTCACCACCATCCTCCTCTTCCTTCCCAGAACGCTGACCAGGAGCTTCCTGGCATCACCCCATCGCGAGGCCAAGCCTCTCCAACCCACCACTCCCCTGCCGCATCACCCCACTCCCATACCGTGCCCCCTCGCCACTCCCCCTCCACCTCGTCACCCCCTGCAGAGCCCACGCCACCCACCCGTCCCTGCCAGGATCGCTCAAACAGGAGCCCTCCAGGGAGCAGCCAACACCCCTGGTAACCGCCCGTCGCCCTGGAGAAAAAAACAACCCCGCCGAGGCCCTCCGCCGGTTCCACCTCTCCCCGCCAGTTCTCCCTCGCCGGAGCACCTCCCACCTCACCACCCCATCTCCTGCCGTCACGGGAGTTCCCTATAGCGCAGGTAAGCTCTCCCTCCATTTTTTTTCTTTCTTTCACCCTTAGATCAAAGACCTACGGTGTACATTAGAAGGGCATACGCCTTCGGTTCTTTAACAAGAACTGGCCATTTATTTTTATTAACCGAAGTGTTTTCTTATAATTCGGCCATTCGCTGGTTAGCCTACGCAGCGCACACCCCCTAGCCAATCAGGATCCGCCACGTCACTTTTTCGTTTTTATCTTTTTTGGTTTTTATTCCCGAAACAGATTTTAGAACACCCATATCTTTTGATCTAGAGGTTCAATGACGTTGATTTTTTTCCAGTACATCACATTTTTTCTGTAGTTTACGAAAACATCTTATTTGCCTGTGTTTGAAATTTCAAAATATGAATTAGATCAGATTTAGTTTAAATCTTGTTTTGCTTATTCCAGGAGTTTAAAAATAGCTTTTAATTTGATTCTTTTTGATACTGATCACTACTGATCCTATTTATCAGTGGTAAAAATTTCAGAATTGTTTGAGTAATTTAACTCATTATTTCAAGTGAAATAGTTTCTGTTTCACTTCTTTTTAGGATTATGACTATATTTCTTTCTTTAGTTGTTTTTAAAGTAATTTATTTTTTTTTCAAAAAGTTTATGTTTTGTTTCTGTTAGTTAACAGTAGATTTGCAACAAGTTTTTATTTTTATTTTTATTTGTTATCAAGAAAATTAATTCTAGCTCCCTAATAACTTGCAATTGATTTCTCTATTGTTTCAACTCCCGTTTGGAAATACTTTCAAGTAGTTTTATGGAAAATACTTTATTTTATCTTAGGAAAATTTATATCTTAGTTCTCTGTTATTTAATGGTTTATTTCAGTTAGAAAAAAACTATTTAGTGTTTGATGTAGTAGAAGACTCCTAGTTTTAGTTGAAGTTTCTTTCGGATTCTTATTCGCTCTCTCTTTTGTTTTATTGCTAGAATGATTGCTAGTATGAGTGCTTATGTGAATGATATGTTTGTTATATAGATTTCATCGGAGAGTGACGAATAGTCTATCAAGTTATTTCTCGAGAACGATAATTCTTCTTCATCAACCTCACCAGGCAAGTCATTTGATCATGTATCACCTATGTTTTATGCATCGTAGTTCTACCATCCTATACCCAATTGCATGCTGAGTAGGTACTTGGAAATTATGGTTACATATTGTAGTATCATGTGGTAGGCACCCAACAACCCAGTTACTTGGCCCGGGACGACAAATTTCTTATTGCTATGCTTGAGTAGACGGGATTCTCGTTGAGTGCATGTCACGAGTGATGCGAGAATAATTTAATAACCAAGACCGATTAAGTCAAGATTTTCAAGACCTCGTGATGCAATGCAACTCTGGGTGAAGGATGGTTGAACGACTCCCTGGAGAAAGCAGTGGATGACCCGGGATGCATGGAGACGTACCATGACATCTTGCGGAAAGCTTCACCCAGGCTCAAAGAGACGGACGGATATTTTCAAGACCCAAGGCTTACCTACACAGCCACAAGTCATTATGGGCTCTAGCTTGGTTGGACAACGTGGCGACTCTGGACAGGAGGTGCTAGCACATGTAGAAGAACGGTAGGATTGGATGGGCACCGGCAGGGATTCACAGGGACCCGATGAAAGACCATGTTTTGATCATCCGGTCTTCAAACACCCTAAAGTGCGAGGACATACCGGAGGCGATCAAATCTTGTGGGGAACGTGTGCAAAACTCTACAGAGTACTGAAACCTAATCGATTAGCCGTGTCCACGGTCATGGACAACTTGAGCCAAAGGAACTGAAGTTATCTGGAATTCTCAACACCATTTATATATATTTGATGTTGGTAATATTCATAACCTGGGTATGAGAACTGGTTGGCGGAACCATCTCCTTAACAACCAACAGCGTAGTAATATTTTGCTTTTAGCCCCTCTTGTTTTAGGAGAAAATTTGCTTTACGCTAAAACATACAACACCACCTGCCATATATGCATATAGTATAGATGATATTTTACCCCCTGTCATATGTGACTTGCCGGCATATTCAATATGCTGACTTACACGGCTGCAACGTCCTATGCTGCAGATATTTTTCTTCGACGAGTAAGAGTATGATTCAGGGTTACGGTCTACACTCAACTTGCCGTTGGTGATTATTGGGACTCCACTCCCTTGACTGCTTCCGCTGAGATATTTAAGGTATATATCAGTTTTATGCTATTTCTATGTGATTGCACTTTGATATATACATTGATGTACTGTGTGTGCCAGCATACTGATCCAGGGATGGCACAGATATACAAAGGCTTGACTCGTTTTGAGTCGGGTCGTTACATTGTTGTTGTTGTTGTTGTTGTTGTTGTGGTTGTTGCTATTGTTGTTGTCGTCGTCGTCTTCTTATTTGTTGTTGTTTTTGTTGTTCTTGTTCTTGTTGCTATTGTTGTTGTTGTCGTCGTCGTCTTCTTATTTGTTGTTGTTGTTGTTGTTATTATTGTTGTTGTTGTTGTTGTTGTTGTTGTTGTTTTTGTTGTCGTTGTCGCTATTGTCGTTGTTGTTGTTAATGTCTTTGTTGTCATTGTTGTTGTTGTTGTTGTTGTTGTTATTGTTGTTGTTTTTGTTGTTCTTGTTGTTGTTGTTGTTGTTGTCGTTACTGTCGTTGTTGGTCGTTGTGGTTGTTGTTGTTGTCGTCGCCGTCGGCGCTGTTGTTGATGTTGTTGTTGTTCTTGTTCTTGTTGTTATTGTTGTTGTTGTTGTTGTTGTGGTGGCGGTGGTGGTGGTGGCGGCGGTGGTGGTGGTGGTTGTTGTTGTGGTGGTGGTGGTTGTTGTTGTTGTTGTTGTTGTTGTTGTTGATGTTGTTCTTGTTGTTGTTGTTGTTGTCGTTGTCGTTGTTGTCGTTGTTGTCGTTAATGTCGTTGTTGTCATTGTTGATGTTATCGTTCTTATGGTTGTTCTCGTCATTGTCATTGTTGTAGTCACCGTCGTTGTCGTCTTTGTTGTTGTTGTTGTTGTTGTTGTTGTTGTTGTTGTTGTTGTTGTTGTTGTTGCAGTTGGTGTTGTTGTCGTCGTCGTCTTTGTTGTTGTTGTTGTTGTTGTTGTTGTTGTCGTCGTCGTTGTCGTCTTTGGTGTTGTTGTTGTTGTTCTTGTTGTTGTTCTTGTTCTTGGTGTTGTTGTTGTTGTCATTGTTGTTGTCATTGTCGTTGTCGTCGTTGTTGTTATTATCGTTAATATCGTTGTTTTCATTGTTGTTGTTATCGTTCTTATCATTGTTCTCATCATTGTCGTTGTTGTCATCGTCGTCGTCGTCGTAATTATTGTGGTTCTTTTTGTTGTTGTTTTTGTTGTTGTTTTTGTTGTTGTTGTCGTCGTCGTTGTTGTCGTCTTTGTTGTTGTTGTTGTTTTTGTTTTGGTAGTTGTTGTTGTTGTTCTTGTTGTTGTTGTTCTTGTTGTTGTGGTTGTTGTGGTTGTCGTTGCTGTCGCTGTTGTCATTGTTGTCGCTCTTGTCGTTGTTGTTTTTGTCATCTTTGTTGCCGTTGTTCCCATCATCGTTGTTGTTGTCGTAGTTGTTGTCGTTGTCGTCGTTGTTGTCGCTGTTATTGTTGTCATTGTTGTTGTTGTTGTGCTTATTGTTGTTATTGTTGTTGTTGTTGTCATTGTTTTTGTTGTTGTTGTTATATTTGTCGTTGTTGTCGTCTTTGTTGTTTTTGTTGTTGTTGTTGTCCTTGTTATCGTAGTTGTCGTAGTTGTCGTTGTTGTAGTCGTCGTGGTCGTCATCGTTGTTGTTGTTGTTGCTGTTGTTGTTGTTGTTTTTGTTGTCGTCGTCATCGTCATCGTTGTTGTTGTTGTTGTTGTTGTTGTTGTTGTTCTTGTTCTTGTTGTCGTTGTCTTCGTCGTCGTGGTTGTCGTTGATTTTGTTGTTTTTTTGCGCTTGATGTCATTGTTATCGTCGGTGTCGTTGTTGTCGTTGTTCTTATTGTCGTTGGTGTCGCTGTTGTCGTTTTTGATGTTGTTGTTATTGTAGTTGGTGTCGCTGTTGTCATTGTTGTCGTGGTTATCGTCGTTGTTGTTCTTATTGTCGTTGTTTTCATTGTTCTCTTCATTGTCGTTGTTGTCGTCATTTTTCTCGTCTTCGTCGTCGTCGTCGTTTCCGTCGTCGTCGTCGTGGTCATCGTCTTCGTTGTTGTTGTTGGTGTTGTTGTTGTTGTCATCGTCGTCGTGGTTGTCGTTTATATCGTTATTGTTGTTGTCGTTGATGTCGTTGTTGTCATTGTTGTCACTGTTGTCCTTGTTGTTGTTGTTGTTGTCATTGTTTTCGTTGTTGTCGATGTTGTTCTTATTGTCGACGTTATCATTGTTCTTGTCATTGTCGTTGTTGTCGTCGTTTTCGTCATCGTCATCGTCGTCATCGTCGATGTTGTTTTTTTATTATTGTTACTGTTGTTGTTGTTGTTATTGTTGTTGCGGTTGTTGTTGTTTGTGGTGATGGTGGTGGTGGTGTTGTTGTTGTTGTTGTTGCTGTTGTTGTCCTTGTTGTTGTCGTTGTCATCGTCTTGGTTAGTGTTGTTGTTCTTGTTGTTGTTGTTGTTGTCATTGTTCTCGTCGTAGTCGTTGTTGTCGTCGTTTTCGTCGTCGTCGTCGTCGATGTTCTTGTTCTTGTTGTTGTCGTTGTCGTTGTTGTTGTCCTTAACATTGTTGTTGTTGTTGTTGCTGTCATTGTTGTTGTTGTTGTTGTTGTTGTCGTCGTTGTTGTTGTTGTTGTTGTTGTTGTTGTTGTTGTTGTTGTTGTTGTTATTGTTGTTGCTGTTGTTGTTGTTGTTGTTGTTGTTGACGTTGTTGTCGCTATTGTCGTCGTCGTTGTTGTTATCGTTGTTGTCGTTGTTGTCGTAGTTGTCGTCAACGTCGTCGTTGTTGTTGGTGTTGTTGTTGTTGCTGATGTCATTGTTGTTGTTTTGATGTTGTTGTCGTCGTCGTTGTCGTCGTTGTCTTTGTCGTCGTCGTCGTTGTTGTTGTTGTTCTTGTTGTTTTTGTTTTTGTTGTTGTCGTCATCGCCGCCTTCATCGTCGTCATCGTCGTCATTGTTGTTGTCGTCATCGCCGCCTTCATCGTCGTCGCCGTCGTCATTGTTGTTGTTGTCGTCGTCATTGTCGTCTTCGTTGTTGTTGTTGTTGTTGTTGTTGTTGTTTTTTGTTGTTGTTGTTGTTGTTGTTGTTGTTATTGTCGTTGTTGTCGTCGTCGTCATCGTCATCATCGTCATCATCGTCTTCACTGTCATCGTTATTGTCCTCGTCGTGGTTGTCATTATTATTGTCGTCGTTATTACCGTCGTCGTCGTCATCGTCATCATCGTTGTCATCATCTTCATTGTCGTCGTTATTGTTGTCGTCGTTGTTGTTATTGTTGTTGTTGTTGTTTCTATTGTTGTAACATCCCAATTTACTTAAATTCAGATGTTAATAGGTCATCCATATGCATCTCATTATGCAACTGCGGGCAATTTATTGGAGTGGAGATAATGTGACTTCTCCCGTGTCGAATTATAGTTCATAATGTTTAGAATATTATTTGGAGTTATATGAATTAGTTTTGCAAATTTTATAATCTCCGAAATTATTTTTATTTGAGTTCTTCAATGCTCTTTGTGTGGCCTAATGCATTAAAACTGTTTTTAAAATTTGCATTAGGTGGAACTAGGGTTCCTTTAATTTTTTTTATTAGTGGATATTATATATATATATTACTATTTTAGTATATACATATATATTAGTATATTTTTTCTTGGTATTTTAGTATATATATATGTTATTTTCTGGTATTTTATTTAACTAGAAAATATAACTATATATATACTTTTTATTATTTATTTATTTTTCTTTGGTGGCTGTTTGTTCTTTTTCTTTAAAAAAATGCAACACGTGCCACCAGGGCCAACCCACCAGTGCACCGAGGCAAGCCAGCCGCAGTGCACCACGCAGCCAGCCTCCACGCCAGCAAGAGCCATCGCTCGAGCCCTAGGCTACTGGCCAGGACCCCACCCAGCGAGCCCCACCCACCGAGCCACCTGGCCCAGCCAGCCTGTAGGTCATCGAGCGCAGCCCAAGCGCTGTGCCCGTGCGCTAGCGCTAACGAGCGCCCAACTCGCTAGTCCCAACACCGTTGCTCGAGCCCCAGGCTCAGCTCCCATCGCCCCTCACCCACACGGACTGTCAGGAGGACCCAGCGCCAGGTGGCCCACGTGCCCCACACCTCCGCGTGTTCCATCCCGAGCCGGAGTCGCCTGTAGCGCTCATTTCGGCAGGACTTCTCGCGAACATATATCTCCAGGGACCGAAGCCCCAGGCAACCGAGACTGCCCCGATCTTTTTTTGTTTCGTTTACTCTCGCCCAATCTGCCGTACGCAGCAGCATCATCTCGCCGAGTTCGCTGAAGCCACCGCAGAGCACGCCGGAACACCTCACAGTCACCGGAGTTCGCGAAGCCGTTCACCGGAATTTGCGCACGTCACCGGAGTTCGTCCGACCGCCACCGGAGAAGCATCATCGGAGGAGCCACACCGAGACGGTTCCGTTTTTCCCCGCTGTTCGTGGTGAGAACACACACACGGTCCGATTCAACAAACCCCGATGAACAGCTTCAGGGCGAATTAACTCTGTTTTTAGCCTATTTATTTTCGAGGCAGATTCTCGGTAAATTTTTCAAACGTGTTTAACTTTTTGCTCGTAACTCCGAATCAGGTAATTCTTTTTCCTGTGATCTCGTGTTGATGAGTAAATATGATGGCATTAATAGTTTTCGGATTTGCGAAAATTAAATTTTTAGTTAAATCAGATTTGATTTAAACCGACCAGAGGTCATATTTTGCAAACCATGAGCCCGATTTAGTTGTTTCTTTTTGCGTCATGTTCGTATTAGCATGTAGATGATTTTATACCTGCTGCCATGCTATTTATGCTTTGGTTTTAAATAAGTTGTTTTATTGCCGTTGATTTTATTTGGTGTTATGTGATTGTGGAGATTGATTGGTGTGATTTTTTGCAACGTGTAGATTGTGCGGAGTGCGACGCAAACTATTGTCAGGAGTGTGACTTTCTGAACCAGAATCAAGGCAAGTTACATGTTGATCATCCTTTACCTATTATTTTCTATGCATGTAGTATTATATCCCCTATGAAAATTATGCATGTATAGGAATGTTATTATTTCTATGCTATTGAGCTATATTCCCTTGTCATCACGATGGTGTTAGATAAAATTTTGCTATGCTATGTAGATGGGGATTGGTTCCTGTATTCATTATGATTATGTGAGGATTACTACAAAATAAATTTGAGTAGTAATTAAGGATTTAATTCACCTCTAGGCGGATATGGTATTGCTGGGTGGTTTCAAGAACATCATGGTATCAACCCTCTGAATGTAAGTGGATGCCGCCCAGGTTCAAAAAGTTCAAACAGACTTAGTGACTAGTAACTTCCTTGTGCGACCACTGGCTATTATGGGCTCTGGCTTAGTTGATCAGTCGTGGAAACCTTACCCGGATGTGCCAGCTGATGTAGCTATGATAGGTGGGATGGGCTTCCTGTGGGACTAGGTGACTGCTTCTGAAAGACTTCGTCTCAATCTTCAGGTTGGGTCTAGTGGGCACAGCGTACTAACCTCTGCAGAGTGTATAAACTAATCATGATTAGCCGTGTCCCCAGTTATGGACAATTTTGAGTAGCTACGCCATTACAGTTGTTGGATGATCTTGACAGATGACACACTTACTAAAACTTGGTGGGAAACTTAATGATGGTAATAGGTTGGAGTTGGAGATGCCAACTCAACCATATGTGAGTATCGTAGCAAATAAATTAGAACTTGACTATTAGCCTTTATCTTGTTATACTATGCATATACATGTAGGTCTGTTATATTATTGTTCCTGTGTAACTTGCCAATACATTCAAAGTGTTGACCTATATGGCTGCAACGTATGATGTTGGAGGATATTCAGACGAGGAGTAAGGTACCGTTAGGGTCGCGAGTCTTCACTCAACATCGCCAGTGGGCTACGATGGGACTCATCGTTATTATTCTGCTACTTTTCCGCTGTTTAATAGAATAGAGCTAGCTAACTGCTATGCATATTGTTATATTTTATAAAGTCTGGATCATATGTTATAATAAATGATGCACTTGCTATTCTAGTTTTCATCTATACTGTGTGTGCTAGCGAGTCGATCCAGGGACTAGCACAGTGAAGCACAGAGATTCAAATCCTTCGAGGTTTGGTCGTTAAAGATGGCATCAGAGCAATGCGTTGAGTGTAGGTCGTGGCCCTAGAGAATTCATTAGAAAAGCCATAGGAGTAAAAAAATTATTCTATAAACTTTGTCTACATCTTACTCTTTCATTAGATAACCACTCTAGTATCTTGACTAGTGCTGAGAACACCACTTATCTTTGTTTTTATTACGATATTAACGTGTTAGCGTATCTGATTATGCCCGCTTTGAGGCATGACGATACTAGGTTGCTTGCTTGATTGTTATTTTGCTTGTTTGTTAAATTAGGATCTTGTCGAGATTATTCGACTATATATATAGATATGTTTGATTATTGTTAGGTTTGTTTGTGTTATTCCTATCGTGTTTTGTTGCCTCATATATATTACCTTGATCATAATATGCATATGGGTAGAATATCTATATTCCTCTAGACCTATTCTATCTATTTTCTTATCTATTCTTGCCCACCAGATGCCGCCGAGATGTGAGCCTAGGGACAGGAATGTCGGAGCAGGCAACAATGATGGCAATGGCAATGATGCACCGCCAGCATATGTGTAGCAGATCCTTCAGGGACAAGGCCAATTGGTCCAGTTCCTTGCCCAGAGTTTTGCCAACAATAACAACAACAACCCACCACCTCCCCCACCTATGGATATGCTTACTAGGTTCTTGAGGTTGAATCCTCAGAGGTTCTCCAGCAGCCTTGAACCTATTATGGCGGATGATTGGCTTCGTTCTATTGGTAGGAACCTGCAGACCGTTGGATGCACAGATGTAGAGAGGGTGAGGTTTTCCTCACATCTATTGGAGGGTCCTGCCGCAGCTTGATGGGGCAACTACTTGGTCACCTATCCCATTGATACTATCACATGGGCACAGTTTGAGGCAGATTTCCGCGCCGCAGATGTGTCTGCTAGTGCCATGAGTCTAAAGAAGGAGTTTCGCAGCTTGCGTCAGGGAGGTCGCTCAGTTAATGAGTATGTGGAGGAGTTCAATAAACTTGCACGTTATGCTCCTAATGATGTTAATACTGATGCAGCTAGACAGGAGAAGTTCTTGGAGGGCCTAAATGATGATTTGGGAGTTCACTTGACTGTGGCCACTTTTGGTAATTACCAGGAGCTTGTTGATAAGGCTATTGTCCTTGAGGGAAAGCATCAGGCAATAGAGAACCGCAAGAGGAAGTATAGCAACAACAAGTTTAATCCAGGACCATAGCAGAAGCCACACACTTCATATCATAATCATGGAGGTAATGGACATCATCACCATGGAGGTAATGGGCATCATCATCATGGAGGTAATGGCCACAATCATAATGGCCACCATCATCATAATGGACACAAGGGCAACAATGGCAACGGTAATGGTAGTGGTAATGGAGGTAATAATAACCAGAACCGCCAGAATGTGCCAGTGTAGAGAGACCTTAATCAGGTCCAGTGCTTCAAGTGCAGAAAGATGGGCCACTACTCCAATGCATGCCCAGAGAGCAATAATGGTAATGGGAATTCTGGAGTCATCAAGCCAACCCCCTTTCAAAAGGGTCATGTTAACCATGTTAATGTGGAGGAGGTCTATAATCAGCCTGATGCAGTGATTGGTAAGTTTTTGATCAATTCAATACCCGCTCTTGTTCTTTTTGATACTGGTGCATCGCATTCATTTAATTCGAGGGTATTCGTTGATAAACATGGATTGCCAACCAAAAAACTTAGTATGCCTATTAGAGTGAGTTCCCCAGGAGCTGAGATGATAGCAGGTGTTGGTTGTCATCAGTTAAACTTGTCTATTGGGAAGCATGAGTTCCCTACAAATTTGTTCATATTGAAGTCACAAGGTCTGGATATTATTTTGGGTATGGACTTGTTACAATTATATGAAGGAGTTATCGATTGTGCTAGTCGATCTGTTTCTCTCAATGCACCAGTAGGGAAGAGAATCAAATATGTATGTAAGTATCAGCATAAGAGGATGCAGGTGAACTCTCTTAAGGGGGGTAGCCAGGAAGAGGTGCCAGTCGTGAAGGATTTTCCAGAAGTGTTTCCGGAGGAGTTGCCAGGTATGCCACCAGATAGAGATATTGAGTTTCTCATTGATTTAATGCCTGGTACTGGGCCTATTGCAAAGAGACCATACAGAATGCCTCCTCAAGAGTTGGAGGAGTTAAATAAGCAGTTGAAGGAGTTACAGGCACAAGGATTTATTCGCCCAAGTTCATCACCTTTGGAGCCCCTGTTTTGTTTGTGGAGAAGAAGGATGGGACCTTGAGGATGTGTGTTGATTATTGTTCTCTGAATGAGGTAACCATTAAGAATAAGTATCCTTTCCCTATGATAAATGATTTGTTTGACCAGTTGGAGGGAGCTACTGTGTTTTCTAAGATTGATCTTCATTCTGGTTATCATCAATTAAAGATTCGTGAGCAAGATATTCCAAAGACCGCTTTCACTACGAGGTATGGGATTTATGAGTATACTGTTATGTCATTTGGATTGACTAATGCCCCTGCATACTAAATGAATATGATGAACAAGGTGTTTATGGAGTTGTTGGATAAATTTGTGGTTGTTTTCGTTGATGATATATTGGTGTTCTCCAAGAAGAAGCAAGAGCATGAAGTGCATCTGCGTTTGGTGTTGGAGAAACTGAGAGAGCACTAGTTGTATGCCAAGTTCAGTGAATGTGAGTTTTGGCTAGATGAGGTAGCATTCCTTGGCCATGTTATATCGGGTAATGGAGTTGTAGTTGATCCATCCAAGGTTGTTGCTGTTACAGAGTGGGAGACACCCACGTCAGTTGGTCAGATTCGTAGCTTTTTGGGCCTAGCAGGTTATTACAGAAGGTTTATTGAGAATTTCTCAAAGATTGCAAAGCCTATGACTGAATTGTTGAAGAAGGGGAATAAGTTTGTTTGGATTGATGATTGTGAAGCTAGCTTTCAGGAGTTGAAGCAGTGTTTAGTTACAGCACCAGTCTTAACTTTGCCAGACATACACAAAGACTTTCAAGTATATTGCGATGCTTCCCGTCAAGGACTTGGGAGTGTTTTGATGCAGGAAGGTAAAATTGTTTCTTATGCTTCACGTCAGCTTAAGAATCATGAGAATAATTATGCTACACATGATTTGGAGTGAGCCTCAGTTGTGCATGCATTGAAAACTTGGAGGCATTATCTCGTTGGTAATCATTGTGATATATTTACTGATCATAAGAGCAGGAAGTACATATTTACTCAGAGGGAGTTGAACCTCAGACAGAGGAGATGGTTGGAGCTTATTAAGGATTATGATTTGAATGTACAGTATCATCCTGGTAAGGCTAATGTTGTTGCTGATGCATTGAGTCGTAGGAGCCATGCTAATGCAATTAATATTGATGATATGCCACCAGAGTTATGTGAGCAGTTCAGAAATCTGAGATTGGAGATGATCCCTAGAGGCTATTTGGCTACACTTGAGGTAAGGCCTACTTTGCTTGACAGAATTAGAGAAGCTCAAAAGGATGATAAGTACATTTTTGAGATAAAGGAGAATATGCTAAAAGGGAAGTCAAAAGATTTCCATGAGGATGAACAAGGAACCATATGGTTTGAGAAGCGTATTTGTGTACCTCACGATGCAGATATAAGGAAGTTGATTCTTCAGGAAGCGCATGATTCACCTTATTCTATTCACCCAGGTAATACTAAGATGTATTTGGATTTGAGGGAGAGATTTTGGTGGCCTAGCCTAAAGAGGGAAATTGTTGAGTATATTGCAGTTTGTGATGTGTGCTAGAGAGTTAAAGCAGAGCATCAGAAACCAGCAGGTTTGGTACAACCCTTACCTATACCTGATTCGAAGTGGGATCAGATTGGTATGGATTTCATCACTGGATTACCCAGGACTCGATCAGGATATGATTCTATTTGGGTAGTTGTTGATCGTTTGACTAAAGTCGCTCACTTCATCCCGGTAATGACTACCTATACCAGTGCTAAGGTAGCAAAGATTTATATGTCCAGAATTGTCTGTCTGCATGGAGTTCCAAAGAAGGTAGTGTCTGATAGAGGTACTCAGCTCACGTCTAAATTTTGGCGTCAGTTGCATGAATCATTGGGTACTAGACTGGAGTTCAGTACAACATTCCATCCACAAACAGATGGGCAGACTGAGAGGGTGAATCAGATATTGGAGGATATGTTGAGAGCTTGTGCTTTGGAATACGGGTCCAGTTGGGATGATAATTTACCATATGCAGAGTTCTCATATAATATCAGTTATCAGGCTAGTTTGCAGATGGCACCATTTGAGTTTCTGTATGGCAGGAAGTGCAGGACACCATTGATGTGGGATGAGGTTGGAGAGCGTCAGTTCTTTGGACCAGACTTCGTGGAATTAAGAGGTTTGGAATTAAGAGGTTTTGAATCAAAGGTAAGTTAGCACCACACTTTGTGGGGCCTTACATGATCTTGGAGCGTCGAGGAGAAGTAGCTTATCAGCTGGAGTTGCCAGAAGCTTTGTCAGGAGTTCATAATGTGTTCCATGTATCCTAGCTGAAGAAGTGTCATGCCGAGATGGCAGACGTTCCTTTGAGAGATACAGTGCCACTTGAGGCAATTCAGTTGGAGACTGACTTGAATTATGAGGAGAAGCCTATTAAGATTCTGGAGATAGCAGAGAGAGTTACTCGCACCAAGACAATCAGATTATGCAAAGTTCAGTGGGATCATCATACTGAAGAAGAGGCTAGTTGGGAATGAGAGGAGGATCTCAAGCAGGACCACCCACACCTATTTGCTAGCCAACCCGAATCTCGAGGGCGAGATTCATCTTAAGGGGGGTATGTTTGTAACATCCCAATTTTCTTAAATTCGGATGTTAATAGGTCATCCATATGCATCTCATATTTTCCTATGAATTATTTGCCTTTATGAAAAATTCTATTCATTATGCAACTGCGGGCAATTTATTGGAGTGGAGATAATGTGACTTCTCCCCTGTCGAATTATAGTTCATAATGTTTAGAATATTATTTGGAGTTATCTGACTTAGTTTTGCAAATTTTATAATCTCCAAAATTATTTTTATTTGAGTTCTTCAATGCTCTTTGTGTGGCCTATTGCATTAAAACTATTTTTAAAATTTGCATTAGGTGGAACTAGGGTTCCTTTATTTTTTTTGTTAGTGGATACTATATATATATATTACTATTTTAGTACATACATATATATTAGTATATTTTTTCTTGGTATTTTAGTATATATATATGTTATTTAACTAGAAAATATAACTATATATATACTTTTTTTTAGATATTTATTTTTCTTTGGTGGCTGTTTGTTCTTTTTCTTTAAAAAATGCAACAGGTGCCACCGGGGCCAGCCCACCAGTGCACCGAGGCAAGCCAGCCCAGCGCACCACGCAGCCAGCCTCCATGCCAGCAAGAGCCATCGCTCAAGCCCCAGGCTACTCGCCAGGACGCCACCCAGCGAGCCCCACCCACTGAGCCACCTGGCCCAGCCAGCCTCTAGGCCATCGAGCGCAGCCGAGGCGCTGTGCTCGTGCGCTAGCGCTAACGAGCGCCCAGCTCGCTAGTCCCAGCACCGTTGAACGAGGCCCAGACTCAGCTCCCATCGCCCCTCGCCCACACGGACTGTCAGGAGGACCCAGCGCCAGGTGGCCCACGTGCCCCACAGCTCCGCGTGTTCCATCCCGAGGCGGAGTCGCCTGTAGCGCTCGTTTCGGCAGGACTCTTCTCGCGAGCATATATCTCCAGGGATCGAAGCCCAGGCAACCGAGACTGCCCCGATCTTTTTTGTTTCGCTTGCTCTCGCCCGATCTGCCGTACGCAGCAACATCATCTCGTCGAGTTCGCTGAAGCCACCGCAGAGCACGCCGGAACACCTCACAGTCACCGGAGTTCGCGAAGCCGTTCACCGGAATTTGCGCACGTCGTCGGAGTTCGTCCCACCGCCACCGGAGAAGCATCATCGGAGGAGCCACACCGAGACGGTTCCGTTTTTCCCAGCTGTTCGTGGTGAGAACACACACACGGTCCGATTCAACAAACCCCGAGGAACAGCTTCAGGGCGAATTAACTCTGTTTTTAGCCTATTTATTTTCGAGTCAGATTCTCGGTAAATTTTTCAAACGTGTTTAACTTTTTGCTCGTAACTCCGAATTAGGAAATTATTTTTCCTGTGATGTCGTGTTGATGAGTAGAATATGATGGCATTAATAGTTTTCAGATTTGCAAAAATTAAATTTTTTGTTAAATCAGATTTGATTTAAACCTACCGGAGGCCATATTTTGCAAACCGCGAGTCCGATTTAGTTGTTTCTTTTTGCGTCATGTTCGTATCAGCATGTAGATGATTTTATACCTGCTTCCATTCTATTTAGGATTTGTTTTTAAATAACTTGTTGTATTGCCGTTGATTTTATTTGGTGTTATGTGATTGTAGTGATTGATTGGTGTGATTGTTTGCAACGTGTAGATTGTGCGGAGGGCGACGCAAACTATTGTCAGGAGTGTGACTTTCTGAACCAGAATCAAGGCAAGTTACATGTTGATCATCCTTTACCTATTATTTTTCTATGCATGTAGTATTATATCCCTCTATGAAAATTATGCATGTATAGGAATGTTATTATTGCTATGCTATTGAGCTATATCCCCTTGTCATGAAGATCGTGTTAGATAAAATTTTGCTATGCTATGTAGACGGGGATTGGTTCCTGTATTCATTATGATTATGCGAGGATTACTACAAAATAAATTTGAGTAGTGATTAAGGATTTAATTCACCTCAGGACGGATATGGTATTGCTGGGTGGTTTCAAGAACATCATGGTATCAACCCTCTGAATGTAAGTGGATGCCTCCCAGGTTCAAAAAGATCAAACAGACTTAGTGACTAGTAGCTTCCTTGTGTGACCACTGGCTATTATGGGCTCTGGCTTAGTTGATCAGTCATGGAAACCTTACCCGGATGTGCCAGCTGATGTACCTATGATAGGTGGGATGGGCCTCCTGTGGGACTAGGTGACTGCTTTTGAAAGACTTCGTCTCAATGTTCGGTTTGGGTCCAGTGTGTACAACGTACTGACCTCTACAGAGTGTATAAACTAATCATGATTAGCAGTGTCCCCGGTTATGGACAATTTTGAGCAGCTAGGCCATTACAGTTGTTGGATGATCTTGACAGATGACACACTTAATAAAACTTGGTGGGAAACTTAATGATGGTAATAGGTTGGAGTTGGAGCTGCCAACTCAACCATATGTGAGTATTGTAGCAAATAAATTAAAACTTGACTATTAGGTAGCTATGAGGATAAAATTAGCTTTCTGCAAAATAACCATTAGCCTTTCTCTTGTTATACTATGCATATACATGTAGCTCTGTTATATTATTTTTCCTGTGTAACTTGCCAATACATTCAAAGTATTGACCTATATGGCTGCAACGTATCATGTTAGGGTCGCGAGTCTTCACTCAACATCGCCAGTGGGCTATGATGCGACTCATCGTTATTATTCTGCTACTTTTCCGCTGTTTAATAGAATAGAGCTAGCTAAGTGCTATGCAGATTGTTATATTTTATAAAGTCTGGATCATACGTTATAATAAATGATGCACTTGCTATTTTGGTTTTCATCTATACTGTGTGTGCTAGCGAGTTGATCCTGGGACTAGCATAGTGAAGCACAGAGATTCAAATCCTTCGAGGTTTGGTCGTGACAATTGTTGTTGCTGTTGTTCTAGTTCTTGTTGTTGTCGTCTTCGTCCCTTTTCATGTTGTTGTTCTTGTTGTTCTTGTTGTTGTTCTTGTTGTGTAACATCCCAAAATTATAAATTTTGGAATGTTAATATAATTATTAGATTGATTGTTTGTTTCTTTGAGTGATTGAAACTTGAGTGAAATTTATAACTTAAAAAACTTTTGAATGAGAGGGAATAAAATGACTTTCCCATTTTTTTTGAATTCAAATTCATTCATTTAAAATCAGTGAGAGAAGATAACATGACTTGTTCAACTATAAAGAATTTGGATGAATGTGGCACTTGAATTTTCCTTTGGTTTTTTTTCTTTGTATTTTTATTTTATTTTTGGCACAAGATTTCAACCACAAAATATTTCCTGACAATATACTTGCCAAGCAAGAAAGAGAGGAGGTAACATGACACCCCCAAAAAATAAAAGTCAGAAGAAAAATAGTGCCAAAAAAATTTAAAGACAAAATTTGGATTTTATTGGAATTTTTTTTAAATTTTTTTTTTATAAAGTTTTTGTTTTGTGAAAAATAAAATGTTCATGTTGTAGGGAATTTTATTCTGAAAATTTTGATATATAATATGTCTATATAAAATGTTCTCTCTTTCTCATTTATACGTTTTTCTTCTTTGATTAAAACAAAATTTGTTCGTTCGCAAAAAAAAAACAAAAAAAAAGGCCACGGCCGGCCGTAACCTGCTCATGTGGCTGGCCGAAACTCTTTGGCCGATGCGGCACCCCTCTTACTTTCTTTTTATTTTCTCTCCACGTTACATATATGTTTAGTCCCACATTGCCTATCTATGGACCATTAGACCTCCCTTCCACCTATAAATATAGACCCATAGGAGTATCCAAAAAATCATCTATTTCGAGTTAAATCAATCTTTTGGTTTAACTAGATTTATTAAATAAAAATATATTTTTTTCTCTTCGGCGGGATTTCTCGAAGTCGTCTCCTCATTGGAATTAATTCTTACTCTGCATTCTAAAGGTATTTCTCTTCGTATTTTTTTATACTTCCGTAGTTTATTATTTCTAGACTAGTATTCCTACACTAGTATATGGTAGAGTAATTAGATATATTAATTAGTCTTTGTATTTATACATTAGTATTAGAATTCTTTTAGACATAGCACTTTTCTTCCGTAAAACAGCTTGGCCCTGATTTTTCAAATAGCCATAACTTTTTACTCGTTTATCCGAATTAGATGAAACCAACGCCTAGAGTTTCGTCTTGATCCCACCTATCCGATGAACCTATCATATCAACTTTTCTGACATTTTGAAATTTTGAAATTTGTTCATATTCATATTCAAACTTCTTTTGATCATATCTTTTTATCCGTAGCTCCGTTTTAGATTAATTCAATTGCGTCGGATTCGTATCAAAGTAATATTTCCGTTTGTATCATTAGTTTTAACTTTTAAACTTATAATTTTGATCAAATCAGATTTATCTATTAGTGCCCAAAAGTGTTCACATCGTTCTAAGCCGATTCAATGTTATATTGACGTATTTGTATCTTTTGATCCGCTAGTTCAAATCTAGTAATTCTTTTTTCTACACGCTCATATTGATCTACTATATTCAATAGCATCATTAGTTTCGACCTTTGAACCTTACAAATTTGAGCGATTCAAATTTGTATTCGAACATTCATTTGATCTTATCTTGCAAATCGTACCACCGTTTCAATTGATTCATTTCACCCCTAAACACTCATGTCATATATTTTTGTACATAACCATCGTACTTCAGTTCAACTTCTCTTGACCTTTTTAATGCAAATTTAATTCATACTTCAATTCGCTATAACTTGCGTTGTACTACTCCATTTCAAGAAATTCTTTCTACAAATAAATTCTTATGCCTTATACTATTTGTCAAACAACATTCATGTTGTTCTCCCAATATTTTTGATCATCTCCCATAGTGTATGCATGTCGAGCTTATATAGCGATAGTTGATCATCCTTTGACTCTTTTGAGTTGACCCCTTTCATCGTACCTTTTACAACACCATAAGGCCCTATATTTTTTTAAACCTTAGTACGTTGTTATTTTGCACCAAGACATGCTTTGTTCTTATGTTCTCTTGGTTCTTCCTTTTTGGCATGAATGTTTATTGAATGCTATTCGTTTACGATAGATTGCTCGGAGTGTGGCGAGTAGAATTCTCAGGATTTTGAGAGCGAGTATCTTCATCAAGTAATACCAGGCAAGTCACTTTGATCATACTATCACCTATGTTTTATGCATCGTAGTTCTACCATCCTATGCCCAATTGCATGCTGCTTAGGTACTCGGAAATTTTAGTATAGATTCTCGCATCACTCGTGGTATACACTCAACCGATAACCCGTCTACTCAAGCATAACATTAAGAAATTGTCGTCCCGGGGCCAAGTATCGGGGTTGATGTGTTCCTACCACATGATACTACAACTTATGCTAAAGTTTCCAAGTACCTAGGCAGCATGCAATTGGGCATAGGAGGTGATCTACCATGCATCGAAAACATAGGAAAATAACATGATCAAAATGACTTGCCTTGATGATAGTTGTCTTGCTCGACCGCTTCTAAGTAACACGCTTCGCACTCCGGATGATCTACCGATACAAACACAAAGCACACCATAAGCACTTCAATCATGCCACAAGTAAAAATAACATCATAAGTAAAGATTTGCTAATGTCTAAGCAAAAGAATTCATCACGCGCCGGTATGGCAGAAACTTGTTTCTGTTGAAAACACCAGTAAATATACTTTAAAAATTCTAAAACTTCTACCACAGTAAGATTTTATCACTAGAAAGAAGTAGCAAAAAGAATCAACTCAAAATCATTTTTTAAACTCCTGGAATTGGAAAAACAAGGTTTAAACTAAATCTGCTCTAACTTATATTTGAAAATTTCAAACACAGACAAATTATATATTTTATAAAAACTACAGGAAATTTGTGAGCTACTGGAAAAAGAATCAATGTCATTGGACTTCGGGATAGAACGTTGTGGCCAAAACAAAACAGAAAGTTTCTGTTTTTGTAAACAGGCAGAAAAAATAAAACTAACCTAGCTAACTAATGGGATACACGTGGCAAGTAGCTATTGGCTGCGGAGGGTGTTTGTTTCATGGTTTGGAGCTAACGGCCTAAGCTAAGCAAAAGCTGCTGGCTAAATCATAAGTGGAAATAAAACCGTTGGTTTTCTGATTTAGACCGAAGGGGTATTCCTAAGATCTAATCTAAGCCACAGAATCAAGATCTAAGGGCTAAAAAGAAAGAACAAGAAATAACAGAGAGAGAGGAAGGAGAGCTACCGTGACTGGGGCAGTAGCTCCGGCGGGGGCATCGCTGGCGAGCGGGGAGGGGGCTTCGGGGCGGTGGGGAGATGGGGAGGCGGCGACGGGGCAGTACTCCTCCTCGGGGATGCGCTCGGGGGAGAGGGGCGACGACGGGGTGGCGCTCCCAGGGCCGAAGGTGCTGCAGCCGAAGGTGGCTGCTGCTGCTTCTCCGGCGGGTGGGCTTGGGCGACGAGGGGACGGGGCGGGGTGGCGGCGAGGGTGGGAACGGGGTCGGCCGAGGGTGCTGGGTATTTATAGGCTAGGAGGGGGTGGTGCTAAGGAAGGAGGAGAGGTGGTAGTGGGGAGGAAATCCCGAGTTCTGGGGGAGCAGCTCGGTCTCGGGCTGGGAATAAGGAAGGAGGAAGAAGGGTGACGGGAGATTGGCTCGGTCCGGTGGGGCCCTTGGGCAGAGAGAGGGGGAGGAGAGGGAAGGGGTCGGTCGCCCTACATCAGAGGGATTTGATCCCTGGGCAGGAGATTTCGGCCCAATGGCTATAAGGCGCTCGGGGGCGGTGGCAAAAGAAAAAAAAACCCTTTCCTATTTATAACTTTTCCGAGACAGAAAATAAAAACGAAAAAAAGGAAAGTAAATCAAAATATTTATATAGGGTATTATATATCAAAAAAATCAGAAAAATATCCTCTACCCGAATAACATTTTTCCAAAGCAAAAATAAAAACTTTAAAAAAATGTTTTTTTTCAGAAATTCCCAAATTTGCTTTATTTCTTTTTGCAATTATTTTTGCAAAAGAACTTCGGGTTTTCTTGGCTCAAATATTTCAGAAATTTGCCCGCACTATGGAGGGTCATTTTCCTTCGCTCTCTCTCTTGCGTGCAAGAGAGTATGTTCTCCGGGCTTTTCTCGTGCGAGGAAAAATGGAAAATACAAATCAAAGACGAAGGAAAATTTGGAGCTAAAATTGGGATGTTACAAACCTACCCACCTTAAGATGAATCTCGCCCTCGAGATTCGGGTTGGCTAGAAAATAGGTGCGGGTGGTCTCGATGAAGATCCTCTTCTCGTTCCCAGGTGGCTTCTTCCTAGGTGTGGTGGCTCCACAACACCTTGCAGAACTTGATGATCTTGCTGCGGGTAACTCTGTTGGCAGTCTCGAGAATCCGGACGGGTTTCTCCTCATACGTCAGATCACTGTCAAGCTGTATGGCCTCTAGGAGCACTGTATCTCTCAACGGAACATCAGCCATCTCAGCGTGGCATTTCTTCAACTAGGAAACATGGAAGACATCATGAACTCCGGACAATCCTTCCGGCAGTTCCAATTTATATGCAACTTCGCCTCTACGTTCAAGAATTTTGTAGGGGCCAATGAAACGGGGTGCTAATTTTCCTTTCACACCGAATCTCTTGATTCCTCGAAGTGGAGACACCCGAAGATATGCTCGGTCTCCCACTTCGTACGTTACTTCCTTGCGTTTGGTGTCCGCATAACTCTTCTGCCTGGACTGAGCTATCTTGAGTCGGTCACGAATTAGCTTGACCTTCTCTTCAGAATCTCGGATAAGGTCGGGACCAAAAAGTTGCCGGTCTCCAACTCCATCCCACATCAACGGTGTTCTGCACTTCCTTCCGTATAGAGCTTCGAAAGGGGCCATCTTCAGACTGGTCTGGTAGCTGTTGTTGTATGAGAATTCGGCATAAGGTAAATTGTCATCCCAACTAGACCCATAGTCTAGTGCGCAAGCTCTCAACATGTCCTCCAGAATCTGATTAACTCTCTCGGTCTGTCCATCTGTCTACGGGTGAAAAGCTGTACTGAACTTCAATCTCGTTCCCAAGGTTTCATGCGGTTGGTGCCAAAATTTTGATGTGAACTGAGTCCCTCTATCGGACACAATGCTCTTCGGTACTCCGTGCAGACATACGATCCTCGTCATATATATCTTGGCCAGCTTGGCACTCGTGTAAGTAGTCTTCACCGGGATGAAGTGAGCTACCTTGGTCAAACGATCGACCACAACCCAAATAGAATCATAGCCAGAACGGGTCCGAGGTAATCCTGTGATGAAGTCCATACCAAGATTTTCCCATTTCCATTCGGGTATCGGCAGAGGTTGGAGCAAACCTGCTGGCTTCTGATGCTCGGCTTTTACTCGCTGACAAACATCGCATATAGCTACGTACTCGGCAATGTCTTTCTTCAATCCTGTCCACCAGAAACTTTCTTTCAGATCCAGATACATCTTGGTGTTGCCGGGGTGTATCGAGTACGGGGAATCATGGGCCTCCTGAAGTATCAACTTCCTGAGTTCGGGGTCATTGGGCACATAGATGCGATCCTCAAACCATAAAGTTCCGTGTTCATCCTCACGAAAACCTTTAGCCTTCCCGTCTTCCATTTCCTGCTTAATCTCAGCTATCTCCTTGTCTGATTTCTGTGCTTCGCGGATCTTTTCTGTCAAAGTAGACTGAATTTCCAGAGTGGCAACAAATCCTCTTGGAATTATTTCCAATTTGAGCTCTCGGAGGTCATCGACTAACTCCTGGGGTAATCCCCCAGCTGTGAGCGTGTTCACATAACTCTTGCGGCTCAATGCATCGGCTAGAACATTTGCCTTGCCTGGGTGATAATGCAATCTCATGTCATAGTCCTTGATCAACTCTAGCCATCGCCTCTGTCTGAGGTTCAACTCCTTCTGCGTGAAGATATATTTCACGCTCTTGTGATCAGTGTAAACATCACAACTATTTCCGACCAGGAAATGTCTCCAGGTCTTGAGAGCGTGCACTACGGCTGCTAGTTCCAAGTCATGCGTGGCATAATTCAACTCATGAGGTCTGAGCTGTCTGGATGCATAGGCTACAACTTTGCCTTCTTGCATGAGCACTCCTCCGAGTCCTACACGAGAAGCGTCACAATAAACCTGGAAATCCTTCCGAATGTTCGGCAATATCAGCACTGGGGCTGTAACAAGACGTTTCTTCAGCTCTTGAAAACTGGTTTCACATTCCTCAGTCCAAATATACTTGGATTCCTTCTTCAACAACTCTGTCATGGGCTTGGCAATCTTTGAGAAATTCTCAATGAACCTCCGGTAATATCCGGCAAGTCTGAGGAAACTGCGGATCTCCTTGACTGAAGTTATCATAA
>NC_058524.1:328259888-328287388 GCF_904849725.1 Hordeum vulgare subsp. vulgare | reverse complement strand
GAACGCTAACAACAATAATGACAACAACGACATTAACGACAATAACGACAACAACGACAACGACAACGACAACAATAACAACAACAACAACAACAACAACAAAGACGACAACGACGACGACGACGACAACAACAACCACAACAAAAACAAAAACAATCACAACAACAACCACAATAATAACGACGACGACGACAACAACAACGACAATGACAAGGACAACGATAACAACGATAACAACAACAATGACCACAACGACATTAACGACAACAACTCAACAACGACAACGACAACGACAACAACAACAACAACAAAAACAACAAAGAAAAAGAAGAAGAAGAAGAAGACGACAACAACAACAATAGCAACAACAACAAAAACAACAACAACAACAACAACAACAACAACAACAACGACAACGACTAAGACGATGACGACGACGATGAAAACGACGACAACAACGACAATGACGAGAACAATGACAACAACGACAATAACAACAGCGACAACAACAACGACAACAATGACAACAGCGACAACAACGACAACAACAACAACAACAACAACGACGACGACGACAACGACGACGACGACAATAGTGACAACAACGACATCACATACAACAACAACAACAATGACATCAACGACAACCACGACGACAAGAACAACAACAACAACAACACCAATAACAAAAACAATAACAACAACGACAACAACGTCGACAACAACGATGACAACGACGACGACAACAACGACAACAATGACTACTAAAACAATAGCATTAACCACACCGAAGACGATGACGACTACGACAACGACGACAACAACAACAACAACAACAACAACAACAACAACAACAACAACAACAACAACAACAACAAGAACAACATCAACAACAACAACAACAACAACAACAGTGAAAACAACAACAATAGCAACAACAACGACAACAACAACAACAACAACAACGAAGAAGACTTTGATGATGACAATGACGATGATGACAACAAAAACAATAACAACAAAAACAACAACGATGACGAAGACGAAGACGACTTCGACAACGACAATGACGATGACAACAACAACATCATGTAACATCCCAAAATTATAAATTTTGGAATGTTAATATAATTATTAGATTGATTGTTTGTTTGTTTGAGTGATTAAAACTTGAGTGGAACTTGAAACTTCTCAAAAAATGAGAGGGAATAAAATGACTTTCCCAAAATTTTCTATTTTGAATCCCTTTTCAATTTTGAGTTTGACTATTTTCAAAACCCTTTGATTAAAAAATATCAGAGACTATGTCTTGATTCAAATTTTAAGTATTTGCAATTTATTTGAAATTCAAATTCCTTTTCATTTTAAAGTTATTGCAAAAAAATATTTTTTTTAAAGTATTTTTTTGGTTTTGAAAATATGTTCATGTTTTAGAAAGTTTTATTCCGAAAATTTTGATATATAATATGCCTATATAAAATGTTCTCTCTATTTTCGTTTTTTACGTTTTCTTCACTTTTTTTTAAAAAAGAAAAAAACATTGTTCAAAAAAAAAAGGCACGGCTCGCATGAATCGCCTCTTGCGGCCGCCCGAACCTTTACCTGGCCCATGAGAGGCTTTGTTTCTTTTATCTCCACGTTACGTATATGTTTAGTCCCACATTGCCTGTCTATGGACCATTAGACCTCCCTTCCACCTATAAGTATAGACCCATAGGAGCATCCAAAAATCATCTATTTCGGGTTAAATCAATCTTTTGGTTTAACTAGATTTATGAAATAAAAATATTTTTTTCTTCTCTTCGGCGGGATTTCTCGAAGTCGTCTCCTCATTGGAATTAATTCTTACTCTGCATTCTAAAGGTATTTCTCTTCATATTTTTTTTAATACTCCCATAGTTTATTATTTCTAGACTAGTATTCCTACACTAGTATACGGTAGAGTAATTAGATATATTAATTAGTCTTCGTATTTACACATTAGTACTAGAATTCTTTAAGACATAGCACTTTTCTTCCGTAAAACAGCTTGGCCCTGATTTTTCAAATAGCCATAACTTTTTACTCGTTTATCCGAATTAGATGAAACCAACGCCTAGAGTTTTGTCTTGATCCCACCTATCTGGTGAACCTATCACATCAACTTTTTGAAATTTTCAAATTTCGAAATTTGTTCATATTCATATTCAAACTTCTTTTGATCATATCTCTTTATCCGTAGCTCCGTTTTAGATGCATCCAATTGCGTCGGATTCGTATCAAAGTAATCTTCCCGTTTGTATCATTAGTTTTAACTTTTCAACTTATAATTTTGATCAAATCAGAATTATCTATTAGTGCCCAAAAGTGTTCACATCGTTCTAAGCCGATTAAATGTTATATTGAAGTATTTGTATCTTTTGATCCGCTATTTCAAATCTGGTAATTCTTTTTTCTACACGCTCATATTGATCTATTATATCCAATAGCATCATTAGTTTCGACCTTTGAACCTTACAAATTTGAGCGATTCAAATTTGTATTCGAACATTCATTTGATCTTATCTTGCAAATCGTACCACCTTTTCAATTGATTCATTTCACCCCTAAACACTCATGTCATATATTTTTGTACATAACCATCGTACTTCAGTTCAATTTGTATTCGAACATTCATTTGATCTTATATTGCAAATCGTACCACCGTTTCAATTGATTCATTTCACCCCTAAACACTCATGTCATATATTTTTGTACATAACCATCGTACTTCAGTTCAACTTCTCTTGACCTTTTTAATGCAAATTTAATTCATACTTCAATTCGCTATAACTTGCGTTGTAGTGCTCCATTTCAAGAAATTCTTTGTGCAAATAAATTATTATGTCTTATATTATTTGTCAAACAACATTCATGTTGTTCTCCCAATATTTTTTATCATCTCCCAAAGTGTATGCAAGTCGAGCTTATATAGCATTGGTTCCTCGTCCATTAACTCTTTTGATCTCATTCATGCACCTTCACTTTACAACACACTTAGGACCTTTTTATTAAACCTTAGTACGTTGTTATTTTGCACCAAGACATGCTTTGTACTTATGTTCTCTTGGTTCTTCCTCTTTGGCATTAATGTTTATTGAATGCTAATTGTTTATGATAGATTGCTCGGAGTGTGGCAAGTAGAATTATCAGGATTATGGGAGCAACTATCTTCATCAAGTAATACCAGGCAAGTCACTTTGATCATACTATCACCTATGTTTTATGCATCGTAGTTCTACCATCCTATGCCCAATTGCATGCTGAGTAGGTACTTGGAAATTTTAGTATAGATTGTAGTATCATGTGGTAGGCACACAACAACCCCGATACTTGGCCCCGGGACGACAAATTTCATATTGCTATGCTTGAGTAGAGGGTATTTCGGTTGAGTGCATAACACGAGTGATGCAAGGTTGATTAAATAATCAAGACCGGTTAAGACAAGATTTTCAAGACCTCGGACGCAATGCAACTCTGGGTGAAGGACAGTTGATCGGCTCCCTGGAGAACCCAGTGGATGACCCGGGATGCTGGAGAGGCCATGACATCCTGCGGAAAGCTTCACCCAGGCTCAAAGAGACGGACGGATATTTTCAAGACCCAAGGCTTAGCTGCACAACCACAAGTCATTATGGGCTCTGGCTTGGTTGGACAACGCGGCGACTCTGGACAGGCGGTGCTAGCAGATGTAGAAGAACGGTAGGAATGGATGGGCACCGACAGGGATTCAGAGAGACCCGTTGAAAGACCATGTTTTGATCATCCGGTCTTCAAACACCCTGAAGTGCGAGGACATACACGGAGGCGATCAAATCTTGTGGGGAACGTGTGCAAAACTCTGCAGAGTACTCAAACCTAATCGATTAGCCGTGTCCACGGTCATGGACAACTTGAGCCAAAGGAACTGAAGTTATCTGGATTTCTCAACTACATTAAATATATTTGATGAGGGTAATTATTGACAACTCGGGTACGAGAACTGGTTGACGGAACCATCTCGTTAACAACCAACAAAGTAGTAACATTTTGCTTTTAGCCCTCTCTTGATGTAGGAGAAAACTTGTTTTTCGCTAAAAACTAATAGCCCCACCTGCCATATATGCATATAGTATAGATGATTACTTTTCACCCCTCTCTTATGTGACTTGCCAGCATATTAAATATGCTGACCTACACGGCTGCAACGTCTTATGTTGCAGATATTTTTCTTCGACGAGTAAGAGTACGATTCAGGGTTATGGTCTACACTCAACTTGCCGTTGGTGTTTATTGGGACTCCACTCCCTTGACCGCTTCCGCTGAGATAATTAAGGTATATATCAGTTTTACGCTATTTACATGTGATTGCACTTTGATATATACATTGATGTACTTTGTGTGCTAGCATACTGATCCAGAATGGCACAGAAACACAGAGGCTTGACTCGTCTTGAGTCGGGTCGCTACAGAAATGGTATCAGAGCACATGTTGACTGTAGGGCATGACCCTAGAAACTGGAAATTTCATAGGATAGGATCCCTCAAAAATATTATTTTCAAGAACATCCTTCACTTCTCATCTCTTCTGATTTCATCAAATGTTCTCCCTCACCTCTAATAGTTAGACAATACCCTTACCCCTTTGACCTCATGAAGAATCAACGGAGTTCTACTTCAAAGTAAAGAGGATTTCATCATGCATTTGAAGAATTGAAGCTGCGCCAATTGAAGACTCTCAAGACCCGAAGAATTCGAAGACCCTGAAGCGTTCGAATGTTTATATGACCATTAGAAGTCCAAACCCCTTTTATGTACCCACGTTGCATACAATGATTTGTGAGCCGTCATTGGTGTGTGTTTTTCGAGAGCCACAAATAAAACCTATTCTCAAAAATATTGTTTGTATTGTGTGTATCTCCCTCTCTTACCCGTCTCATCCCCAAAACCTCAACCCAATAGATGGCGTATGAAGCTGGACTTGTAATCTCTGGACCAATGACCCAGCTGGAAGTTGAAATATGGATTCAGAACATGGAGAACTACTTCGAGAGAAATTTGATTTCCAGGAAGTATGAAGTTGCACACGCTCTTCAGTACTTTACCCAAAGTGCTGCTATCTGGTGGAAAATGCATCATGCCATACAAGGATTTAGTGGAGCAGAAACTTGGGACGAAGTCAAGAAGACTCTGTTAAAATCCCGTCTTATCCAAAAGTGATATGATAGCCCGATGAAGAAGCCTTGTGCATGCAAGATCTGTGGAGAAATAGGACACACCCAGGAAGAAAACAAGGATGGATGCACTCATTGTGAAGAAAATCACCCAGCTGAGGAATGCCCAACTAGTCAGGTGACTTGTTTCTTGTGTGAAGGAACCATCCACTACCCAGCGGCGTGTCACATTTACCCCAAGTAAGCCTGAAACCCACAGACCCCGGGACTAACAAGGATCAAGTACAATCTTTTCGAGAAGGAAACTTGTATCAGCAAACGGTTTCTTAGGAGCATACGACAACCCGAGAGTGGTGAAGAAACGATAGATGTTTTGTTCAGCTTGCAGAACCAATGATTTATCCGAACTTCGTTCGTGGACAAGAGAAACTCTGCAACGCTTGTGAGAATGCCCAAGTGTTAGTATACGAGATTCACTAAACCTTATACAAGGTAATGATTTCAGTGCGACATGGCTTGGCCACCATGATGACTTACTATTGTCATTCTCTTGCTATTCGGAATGGTAAATCTAAGAGACTTACCCATAGTAAGAGACGACGTCCTTTGAAGCTTTTGTTTGAGCCTTAGAACGGTATAATGAAAGCCCATGTACATGGCACTTGTTGTCACGCGTAGGAAATTTTACGGTGATAATGAAGCCAAGACCCTTCTCTCTGCAGGATAACCACAAATGGTAGACCACCATGAGAATCATCGATAGGTTATTTAGAATGGTCATGAGACTTGTCAGTTAAGAAGACCCAGTGACGGAAGAATCTTATATCAACAGAAGAACCCTCGATTTTGATGGAAACATTTTGAATATAATGAAAGAACTTCACCAAAGAAGTTACCATGAAGAATGTGACGAGCGAGATGCCAAGACCCCAGAGGATTGTTAAAAATTTGAGCGACCAGTAACTCTCATTTCAGGTGTGGTAGCACCCCACTTTAAAGGAGACTATATTTGTTAAAAGACCCCCCAAACCTTAACCTTTTCTTTCTAGCCTCTTCGAATCTCGAGGACGAGATTCATTTTAAGTGTGGTAGTTTGTAACATCCCAAAATTATAAATTGTGGAATGTTAATATAATTATTAGATTGATTGTTTGTTTGTTTGAGTGATTGACACTTGAGTGGAATTTGAAACTTCTCAAAAAAATGAGAGGGAATAAAATGACTTTCCCAAAATTTTCTATTTTGAATCCCTTTTCAATTTTGAGTTTGAATATTTTCAAAACCCTTGGATTAAAAAAAATCAAACGAGAGGAGGAAAATGACCCTCCAAAATCAGAGACTATGTCTTGATTCAAATTTTAAGTATTTGCAATTTATTTGAAATTCAAATTCCTTTTCATTTTAAAGTTATTGCAAAAAAATATTTTTTTTAAAAAGTATTTTTTTGGTTTTGAAAATATGTACATGTTTTAGAAAATTTTATTATGAAAATTTTGATATATAATATGCCTATATAAAATGTTCTCTCTATTTTCGTTTTTTACGTTTTCTTCACTTTTTTTTAAAAGAAAAAAAGAAAAAAACATTGTTCAAAAAAAAAGGCACGGATCGCATGAATCGCCTCTTGCGGCCGGCCGAACCTTTACCTGTCCCATGAGAGGATTTGTTTCTTTTATCTCCACGTTACGTATATGTTTAGTCCCACATTGCCTATCTATGGACCATTAGACCTCCCTTCCATCTATAAGTATAGACCCATAGGAGCATCAAAAAATCATCTATTTCGGGTTAAATCAATCTTTTGGTTTAACTAGATTTATTAAATGAAAACATTTTTTTCTTCTCTTCGGCGGGATTTATCGAAGTCGTCTCCTCATTGGAATTAATTCTTACTCTGCATTCTAAAGGTATTTCTCTTCGTATTTTTTTAATACTCCCAGAGTTTATTATTTCTTGACTAGTATTCCTACACTAGTATACGGTAGAGTAATTAGATATACTAGTCGCCAACCCGTGCTTACGCGCGGGCTAGCTTTATTTTTCCTTTTCTCTGAATTTTAAATTTTACATATCTAAGTACATGACTATATCTTACATTGAGAATACATTTTCGAAAGTTATACTAAAAGAATCGAATATTGTTCATAGTCACCAAAGGACTAAATATGTTATGGTCTCATATCAGTTTGAAATTATATGATTTTGATTCTGGACTAACTCTGTTCTAGAACAAATTTATGTTTTACTTTTGGATAGGGATTTAGTTCTCATGGTGCAACCGAGGCCACTGTTTTTATGTATATATTAGTACTACTACATAAATTACATATAATCTGAAGTTCCATTTTGACCTAGCAAATCAGAACAATTTTCTTAAATTAGTTGTCAAACATAACTATAGTTTGACTACACACTTCAGAATATCATTTCGGGTTAAAGCTTATCGGCAAGTGGTTCGATGTAATTTTTCTACATAAGTTAATTCTATTGATCCATACACAAACCACCACAGCTAACAAAGTCAGTATGATAGTATGATATTTGCACGAGAAATGCAATTCGGCTCTTGGGAGCACGTGCTCCAGCCCATCTAAAATGAATTTTGAAAAAATTACAAAACAAATTGTGTGTTCTTTTTAGTCAAATGGTATATAAATTTTTTGAGGCAAAATGGTTAAGCATTTTGGCCTATGCAAAAAAAACGAATTGAACATCAATTGTTGCCCCAGGATGTTACATTCAAATATGTTTTTTATCGACAAAACATCACTGCTCCAATTTGCATGAAAATTGTCAAGTATTTGTGCAACATTAACACTCACATCCATAAAAAAATAGATTTGTCAAAAACATTTAATATATTTTTTGTGTTATTGTTTACTCGGGTGCAAATGCACCCGGGAGCCAAAACACCTCTCTCTGCTTTGCACCAACTACATGTCTTGAAGCATATTTATATTGATTTTTTTTACTATAATTAAATTCCATAAAATGAAATAAGCAGACATGAGTTGATAGTACATCTCGGAATCTATCACCTGTTATAAGCACAACAAAGTATGATAGTTATAAAATGTGATGGGTATTTCTTCACACCAAGTAACCAGATCTGTTGTAGTTGTAATTCTCGACAACATGTAGGATTTCTTGTTTGCGTAGAATGAACTGGTTTGCAATAAAAATAGAACCAAAACCGGTTACTTAATATTGGATTAATGTGGAAGAATGTAATTTCTAATACTTCTATTGAAACCTGCCTACTAACGTGGTAGCACATGAAGTACCTATCACACGTATATCAGCATCATGGTTAGAAAAGCTTTTTTGTACAACAATAAAGTAGTATAAGGTAGAGATGTGAATTATTAGTTTCACATAGGAACAAAAACATATACTGTATGATATTAGATGAGAATGGCAAATGAAGAATGCACCAAAAGAGAATAGTTAGGATAATTAAATAGAAAACAGAAATTCAGAATTCTTAGAATAATAATGAATAATCTTAAATCTATGTAAACCTCCTTGCAAAAAAATAAGGAATTATATTTCAAAATATACCTGGAAATCTACTGCAGAGGAAATTCTTTCTCTTCCTAGAATAGGCATACATGTAGAATGTTCTATGCTCAGATAAGTCAGAAAAAACAAACCCACACTTCCTTTTGGTAAGAATTCATCCCCAATAGGCATAGATTTATATCAGTTTTTGTTAAAGTGGCCTTAGCCCATGATTCCCTAAGGGAAACATTTGCAGTGGGGTATTTTATTTTGAGCTGCTGGAATATATAGTGTATGAATGGGAAGACTTCTGAGGATGAAAGCCCTTAGATGCAGAAGTGGAAGAGGGGTCTTAAGTATGATCTGGATAGGTAGAGTCAAGAACAAACACCTCAATCAGTTCAATTTATGGATACAACAACTTATAACTTATTTCCTTATGTTTTCCTTAAATGTCTATTCTTACAAGGATTTCTTCCAAAGATCCTTATACTATACTTTATTTAATAGTATATTAATATAATTCTGACACTCTCGTATTGTTTCCCATTCAAAAATATCCTTTGCTTGCACCATTTCGGTCCTACTAGAATCAAGATCAATAGTGTTGTACAGTAAATAGACTCAGTGGTGACATGTCGCGTTACGACAAAGAGATTAATAATGTACTGTAAATGTATTAATCGACATGAGTACAACTGAACTTGGATCAAAATATAGTGTGGGATTTTTCCAAGGAATTACATGCCTTCATATCAAATCACAAACAGGTGCACTATTTTGTATAACAAATAAAACAAAATACCGCACCTTAAAGGAAACTCAAAAAAAGGAGAATATCAACATGCATGAGAAGTGTCTCGTAACATCTTGAGCACCGATCTTTGCTTAACCTCATTCCTCGAAGTAGTTTTGCCCTCAAATGTGAATAAGAGAGTGCAGTTATTTTTGGGTTCTTTCTTAGGACTCCATCACTGCTCTTGTCCATTGCTGATGTACAGAACGCAAAGAGGAAAACATGATGTGGGTCTGCTAACCTAGACATTGGACGCCATGGTATGTCAAGTACCACTTGCGTCACCCTCTGTATGGTACTCAAGCTAATATTCCTCTGAATATCATGAAAAAATAAAATAAAAATCGTGATTTAAAGTCTTTTTGCATAAGAGTGAAAATATAGTGCCTATTCCTAGAAAGAGATGAAATCATTACAAAGTTAGTACTAACTTGAGTCACTTAATTTGGGACATAGGGAGTATGTGATTTGTTTTTTTAACAATTGTTAGCTCTTATGGAGCGACAAAATTACTGGAGTGAAGTTTTTTGTCATGCTTGACTATTATTAGACTATCATATATATATATATAGAGGATGGCCTACAGTAGGCAATAATCTGCGTGTGAAAAAATACATGGTATTTAAGCTAACTTTCACTAAACTTGGTGAATGATATATTTGTCTAAGATGGTGCTTTTTACATGTACATACGTAACCGACCGTTGGAAAGTAGGAAGTTTCATTTTTCTCAAACGACACACATATTAGGTGTTGCCTGATTCTCCCCATAGTACTATTTCTTAGGCTCACTACAAAGTACTAATTAACATCAACACTAAAATGTGGGAAGTAGATTAGAATGACAGGAGCCCATCAAATGCCTTATTAAATTACTATAAGATTTGTAGCATGCTTGTATCCAATTCAACTGCACCATGGAACGCATCAAGCAATTTATCCATCGAGAAGGGAGATAATCCCGCAAGACCATCACTTGTATTTTTATAATGTGAAGACACAATAAAATAACAAAGAAGTAGCGCTCACCACTCAGACCTTTTAGTACTTGAAATTTAGAGTAAGCTAATAAAGACATGGAACATCTAATACTTGGCAGTTCCTAAACATGAACACTATATCTTTATTAATGAACCTAAAAATATTTATTCGATATTTTGATTCAGTATTTACAAAAATGGAAAAAGAACTTAAAATGCTTTGTGCATTTTATAATTATCCTCAGCAGAATTTATGCAAATCATTGTAAAATGCACTACCACAAATACTGGCACTTCCTTATGTAACCTAAAAGGGTGTCTTAATGGGTTGGACATTTGCACATTTGAAAACAGCTCCATAAATATCGGCAATGGTGGCCTGGCAAAGAGCCACTTAGGTTGTCTTGATCATTTAAAATCTATATCAGAAATCTGACTTGCTCAAGCCTTGTGGACAATATGGCTTCCCTTGCTCAGGAATATTAACTGATCATAATAAACTAAAGATTGCCTACCTAAAAAATATGATGTCCGAGCCAATAACGTTCTCCTCATAGCTTAACATCCATATCTAAAATTTGTACTTTCTCGATTATGATGGAAAACATGTGTGTGCCTATTCTGAAGTACCAACTAATCATATGAATCAATGATAACATACCTAACAGGAAAGGCATAAAATGCATATTGGCTTGATATTTTGGACGTCCCTCATATTGACATGATATTTCGGCCATTCCGATTGCGTGAACACATAGAGTCACTACTGGAATCAGAGATTTTGCCGTCTGCCTATTCTTTGCCGTCAGCTAGCGGACGACAACGACACTCTTTGCCATCAGCTTCAGCAAAACTGACAGCAAAGAACTAGCTGATGGCAAAGAAGATCTTTGCCAGCAGTCAGCTCTTTGCCGTCCGCGGCAGACGGCAAATAAGGTGCCAGCAGACGACAAAGAAGCTCATCTGGCCGGGGGAACCTTAGGTCAACCTACTCCCTTCTTTGCAGTGTGCTGGCGCCTTCTTTGCCGTCTGCTAGCAGATGGCAAAAAGTATAGACCCCTTTGTCGTGTGCCAGCAGACGACAAAGATCTTGAATCTAGTAACGGATGTCCCGCCCCCACCGCGGCCCTCTCTCTCTCTCTAACGGCCCCTCCCTCTCTCTCTCCTCCCCCGACGCCCAACGCCGCCAGCACTATTGCCCGGCCACCCCCGGCGCCGCCTCGGTGCCCCTGGTGCCACCCCGAAGCCCCACAACCCCCCAGCGCCCCTTGGTGCCGCCCCTCAAGCCCCACCGCCGGCGCCCCATGGTGCCCGTGGTGCGCCCCCGCTGCCCCACCCCCGGCGCCCCTGCTGCCGCCGCCGCAGCCCCACCGCCGGCGCCGGCGGCCCAGCCACTGCCCTGCAGGCCTCGGCGCCGCCCCCGCAGCCCCACTGCCGGTAAGCCCATCCACCCCCGCCCCCTTGATTTTTTATTTTTTGGTATTTAGTTCTTTGGAATTAGATTATAACTACCGGCATGATTTTTAATTGTTGTTGTAGTAGTTGTTCTTGTTATTGTAGTTGTTGTTGTTATTGTAGTTGTTGTGGCATATATAGTTTAGTTGGTAGGTTAGTTAATTAGTAGTTTGAGTGGTAGTTTAGTTAGTTGGTAGATTTAGTTAGTTAATTAGTAGATTTAGTTGGTAGTTTAGTGGTAGATTTTGTTTTGTTATTTAGTGGTAGCTAGATTATTTTTTAGTTACTTAGTGGTAGATTCTGTTTTTATTATTTTTTTGCTGTTTAGTGCTATCTAGGTTTAGCGATAGGTTTAGTTAGCTTGGTTAGTTAGGTTAGTTAGTTAGTTAGCTTACTAGAAAGAATAGGAAGAAGAAGAAAAGGAGGAGGAGGAGAAGAGGAGAAGAGGAGGAGGAGGAGGAGGAGAAGAAGAAGAATAGGAGGAGGAGAAGAAGAGGAGAAGGAGGAGGAGAAGAGGAGAAGAAGAATAGGAAGAAGAAGAAGAGGAGGAGGAGGAGAAGAGGAGGAGGAGGAGGAGAAAAAGAAGAAGAAGAATAGGAACAAGAAGAAGAAGAATAGGAGGAGGAGAAGACAAAAAGAAGATCGCATGTTTCGTATTTAGTTTTTTGGAATTAATTAGTCCATTTAGCTCCAAAATACCATAATAAGCTCAAAATGGCACAAGAACCTTGGTTAGCTCATTAATATTATATACTTAGCTTGTTTTCCTCTAAAATGACATAATTGGAACATTTAGCTCGAAGAAGACATAATTAGATAATTTAGCTCCAAAAGAGGAGAAGAGGAGAAGAAATAGGCAAAATGAAAAGATAGAAGAAGAGACGAAGAAGAAGAGAAGAAGGAGAAGGAGGAGGAGGAGGAGGAGGAGGAGAAGGCCAAGGACCTTCTAGTCCTTCTCCTCCTCCTCCTCCTTGATTTCTTCTTCTTCTGCTCCTCCTCCTCTTTCTTCTCTTCTTTCATATTATCCTTGCAATTGCTTTAATTTCCCCAAGAATGACATAATTAGTCCATTTAGCTCCAAAATACCATAATAAGCTCAAAATGGCATAAGAACCTTGGTTAGCTCATGAATATTATATACTTAGCTTGTTTTCCTCTACAATGGGATAATTAGCCCATTTAGCTCAAAAAAGACATAATTAGGTAATTTAGCTCCAACAAGAGGAGAAGAGGAGAAGAAATAGCCAAAATGAAAAGAAAGAAGAAGAAGAAGAAGAAGAAGAAGAGAAGAAGGAGAAGGAGGAGGAGGAGGAGGAGGAGGAGGAGAAGGCCAAGGACCTTCTATCCTTCTCCTCCTCCTCCTTCTACTCCTCCTCCTCCTTCTTCTTGATTTCTTCTTCTTCTCCTCCTCCTCCTCCTCCTCCTCTTTCTTCTCCACTTTCGTATTATCCTTGCTTGAATTAACCCAACAATGACATAATTAGCCCATTTAGCTCCAAAATACCATAATAAGCTCAAAATGGCACAAGAACCTTGGTTAGCTCATGAATATTATATACTTAGCTTGTTTTCCTCTAAAATGTCATAATTGGAATATTTGTGTTGATCAAAGGATTTACATGTGATAGTTGTCTCATCACTGTGAGGTCTGCTGTACGAAGACCTGCCTATGCGTTGTACGAGCTCTGCCCCTGCATTCATGGGTCAGTACAAATTTCATCTCCTCCCCGCCCCCCTTCATTTACCGTGGCTCGGTTTCCGGATGAAACTTTCTACATTTAGGTAATTCAATTAATTTATCAGTATGCGTGACCAGTATGCGTCTCCCGTTCGGAAGGGCGACATCTATAAATATGCATGTCTTTGCATATTTATAACCGCCATCCTTTCGAATTGTCCAACATTATCCATGGACAGCCCGAGTATGTGTAGATTGGGTTCGTTTTCCCGTATGCTGTGCTCTGGATCCGATGCGGAATTTCGTCAGTGCCTCCCTGTTGATCTCCGGATGCACATCCTCTCTGTTTATTGCGGAGACATGTATCAAGAGAATAGCGGGGAGGTGCTGCCGAAATTTTGCATTGGATCCGGAGCAGAGCATGGGAAAACGAACCCAATCTACACATACTCGGGTGGGATTAGGACCTATCTATACCTATTAGCGTGTAGGTTCCCTGGACGTAATAAAAATGGCAAACCTGATTAACCGATGAATATAAATGCTAAATTATATATAAATATATTTCTTCTGTCTTTAGTAGCTACGCAAGATGAGTGATCGTGCGTGGATGTATACCGGTCACCCTAGTCAGAAAGAGATGACGAAAGAATGGTTTTTAAAAACAAAGGAATTTGTGAAAGCCGCATTCGCAAATGGCCAGGAAAGAAACTATTGCCCCTGTCCTGGATGCGACAACTATAAAAAAACGACAGAGGCTGTAATGATTAAACACCTGCAGAGGAGGGGTTTTAAGCCTAATTATACGGCATGGACATTTCATGGTGAGTCTATACAACGCACAAGAGCTGAGGTGGTCCGTCGTCGCACGGACGAGCATGGTACCGGGATCGAAGACATGGTGCAAGACTTTGATGATGCTCGGGATTTGGAAGATGAGATGGAGGAATCTACAAAGGCCTTTTATGAAATGTTGGAGTCTTCAAAACGTCCTCTCCATGAGCACACTGAGCTCTGTCAGCTGGATGCAATTGCACAAGTAATGGCTCTGAAGGCTCAGTTCAACTTGGGAAGAGAATGCTACGACGCGATGATGATACTATTTGGACGTTTCCTACCCAAAGGCCATGTCATGCCTGCAAACCTGTACCAGTCGGACAAAATACTTCGTGTACTTAAGATGCCCTATGAGAAGATAGATGCATGTGAGAAAGGATGTGTCTTATTTAGGAAGGAGTATGCACACTTGGACTATAGTCCCAATTGCGAGTCTTGCAGGTATCTTCTGGTAGACAACGGTATGGGTGAGAAGAAGCAGACCAAAATCGCAGTTAGTGTCTTCGGTATATGCCAATCGTACCAAGACTTCAACGTCTTTTCATGGTCGAAGAGACAACCAGACAGATGACATGGCACAAATTGGGCAAAAGAACCGAACTAGATGCGGGTGGGAATAAGATGATGGTACACACATCGGATGGGGAAGCGTGGAAACATTTCGATGGATTGCATCAGGATAAAGCGGTAGATCCAAGGAATCCTCGAGTCTGCGCCGCCACGGATGGTTTTAATCCCTTCGGCATGACGGCAACCCAATACAGTTGTTGGCCTATATTTGTCATTCCACTCAATCTCCCGCCCGGGCAGATTATGCAAAGAAAGAACATATTTCTGACGTTGATAATTCCAGGGCCCAATTATCCGGGGAAGAATATGAATATGTACCTGCAACCGCTTCAGGATGAATTGGAAGAAGCTTGGGAAAATGGGGTCAAGACATACGATGCCGCTAGAAAAGAAAATTTCAAAATGCATGTGTGGTACATGTACTCTATGCATGACTTTCCAGCGTATGCGCTATTCTGTGGATGGTGTGTGCATGGAAGGTTCCCGTGCCCCCAATGCAAGACAGCTCTTCACTTCCATTGGTTGCAGGAGGGTCGGAAGTATTCTTGCTTTGACTTGCATAGACAGTTCCTGGATCCTCACCATCAGTTCAGAAAAGACAAGAAGAACTTTACCAAAGGTAAAGTTGTCAAAAACTTGGCATCACCTGCGTTCACAGGCCAACAGATCCTGGATCAGTTAAACGCCCTTGAGCCTGATCCAGAGCGTCCATGGTATTTCAAGGGGTATAATTCAAAACATGCGTGGACTCACAAGCCATGCTTGTGGGATCTGCCTTACTTCAAAGACCTCCTTCTTCCACACAATATCGACATGATGCACACTGAAAAGAATATCGAAGAGGCTATTTTTGGTACATTGTTCGACATAGATGGGAAGACAAAGGATAATATTAAGGCTAGAGTTGATCAAGAGACACTATGTCATAGACCGTTACAAAACATGCGAGAAGGCAAAGGAAAGCAGAAGTGGTCGAAGCCAAAGGCCTGGTTCAATCTTGGAAGGCCAGCTATGAGGGAAATTATCTTGTGGGTTAAAATGCACTTGATGTTCCCCGATGGGTATGCAGCGAATCTAAAGAGGGGAGAGAGTCTTGAAAAATTAAAAGTCTTTGGTCTCAAGAGTCATGATTGGCACATATGGCTAGAGCGGGTAATGCCGGTGATGTTACGTGGCTTTATTCCTGAGGATGAATGGCTAGTACTGGCGGAGCTGAGCCATTTCTTCCGTGTTCTTTGTGCGAAAGAATTGTCGCCTGGCGTGGTAGAAGACATGGAGGAGTTTGCACCGGAGTTGTTGTGCAAGTTAGAGAAGATCTTTCCGCCGAGCTTCTTTAATCCAATGCAACATTTGATTTTACATCTACCGCGAGGCAAGATTGGGTGGGCCCGTGCAAGATCGTTGGTGCTATGCAACTGAGAGGATGCAGAAGACCCTTCGAGTTAAATGTAAAAATAAGCGTAGAATTGAAGCATCGATGGGTGAGGCATTCATTACTGAGGAGGTGGCAAACTTTGTGACAGCACACTACGAAGCCAAAAATCATCATTTGCATAATCCGAAGCCTCGGCACAATGATGGAGACCCTACAAAAGGTGGGTCCAACCTCAGCCTATTCAACGGGAAGCTCGCACCAGCCGGTGCTTCGAAACCAATAATGTTGGATATCGAAGAATGGCGGAACATTTCGTTGTATATCTTCAACAACCTAACAGAAGTGCGGCCGTACATCGAGTGAGTTCGCGGCACATTTTCCCGTAACTTCTAATTCATTTGAACTGCTCTTATTCCCGGATACTTCAAACAGCCGTTACGTCGTCAAATTCTCGGATGGAGCGGTGATCGAAAATGATTCCGTCGAAGAGTATGAGCTTCTGTCAAAGACAGGAGGTGGCTATCCCGGTTTCATCTCTTGGTTCAAACAAACGGTAATTATCAATAATAGACCATTTCATTCCTGGTCTAACTTGTGGCTAATGCAACAACCGTTTCGTATTAAACTTGTAGGCTAATTCAGAGTCTATGGACGCCGAATTGAGACAAGTCGCTAATGGTTTTGACTATAAGGTCCGTTCATTTGAGAAATACAACATCAACGGGTATCTCTTTCGTACCTTTGGCAAAGAGCTATCTATGCCCGACCAGAAATCTACAAATTGTGGTGTGTCTGCTATCGGCGAAGGTGTTATCGAGTATTATGGAAGATTTGAAGCAATTTATGAACTTCAATTCTATGGTGAAAACCCACCGAACGTCGTAGTCTTCAAATGTTATTGGTTCCAGCCGAAAAAGACTAGAAGGACTCATGAACATATAGGACTAGTCGAAATCAATCCAAACACCCATTTAGATGTTCCCAATGTCTATATTACGGCTCAACAGGCAACCCAAGTTTTCTATCTACCGTGGGCATGCCAAACGGATAAGAATCTGGAAGGCTGGTATGTTGTTTATGAAGTGCCGCCACATGTCAGACCACCTCTCCCAAATGAACAGGATTATGAACCTCACATTAACCTAGACACATATGATGGAGAATTCTTCCAAGAAGCACGTCTTTCCAAGAAACGTTTCAAGAACCGCCATGCTTCATCCAAGAACATGGAAGTAGGCAGCGACAATGAATCCGACTCCAGCCCTGAGCCGGAACCAGAAGACCTGGAACTCGTAGAGGTTACTGATGCGGATGACCTGTCAATGCTTCAACGATTAAAGGAAGGCCTTTCACAACTTCACGCCATTGAACCCGATGACCACGTCATTCATGAAGACATGCGTGATAGTGATGATGATGATGCATTTATTGATGATGATTATTAGTTTGTAAGATTCACAACTTAAATTATATATATTTTAATCTTTATTATTCATGTACATATTATTATTCATGTCAGTCATTCAATTTTTTTATGTTGTACTAATTTCTTTTAATCTTTATCATGGCAGGTGTTGAAAGATGGTGGTCGCGGGTCCAGAGCGTTCGACGGGTTCTTCCCAGGCGCCCCGCACGAGGGGTGGTACTTCCCTTCCACCCCTATCTCTTCGTAGAGCCTTGGAAGACAGTCTTTCGACACCAGCCGGGGGTTCTTCTTCGTCGGCGGCATTGCCCACTGGGAGAGGTGCTGGTCGGGTAGGGAGGAAGGGGAAGGGTACAGGGAGAGGTGGTGGCCGCGGAAGATCCAGGAGGACTGTTGAGCCGTCCTCGCCACCACCACCAGCTCATTCACCCGAGCATAGGACTAGTATGGTCGACTCGTTTGCGGAGGAGGCTACAGGGACTCCGGTCCAGGAGCCTGGTGTTCACGGGCATTCGTCACATGAGACTCCGGTCCAGGAGCAGCCTCGGGTCGAGGTGCATTCAGCCCAGGAGCAGCCGGAGGAGATTACGGTTCTGGAGGCGTCACCCGACGTGGAGAGGGCCGGATGGGAGCCTTGGCCGGATCGTACCGAGTTGCCGGATTGGACCGAGGGTTTGGGTGGCTCAGGGGGCGGGGATGGCGGGGATGTGCTAACGGATAGTGAGGGCGATGTGCAGGTGGACGGGGCCACCGTGTACAAGCGTCGTAGTACACGTCTCCCGGTCGCCCCGGCTACCCGCGAGCAGAGGCCGGTGATTAAACCTGAAGGAGATAGGTAAGTACATTTACCCTTTTTTTAGCTTTTGCCTTCAAGTTTGTTCAAATATATAATGCGCTGACCTTATCATACTACAGGGGATGGGTACACCCTCTTGGAGTCCGCAGGCCAAACTTCGTCCTTGGTGTGCTTTGCCGGACAAAATTCCCGGGGTTTGTCATGTTGCCTGGTGAGGGTCAGGTTCCTACACTAGGATTTACCTGGGAGCACTACTAGGCTGCGCAGGCCCCGCGGGAGGAGATTATAGATGGTGTCTTGTGCCACACGAGGGCCGAGATGGTGATCAGGAGATTTTGGGAAAATTATCCTTTTACAGAATCTAAAATTAACAATATACCTAATTATTGTACTAATCGGTGTTTTCACGTTTGATTGCAGACCTTCTATAGGTGTGAGGATGGATATGACGAGGAGGCGGCCAGGGTTCTAGAGGTCGAGTGTAGGCGGTTACTACAGAACTTGCGCCACGAGGCTAGGCCGCAGGCTATTCGAGATTAGTACGCCACGCGTGGTATTAAGAAGGAGAAGAAGGATTGCCGTGGAATGTTTCTGAAGAAGGAGCAATACATGAAGGTAATTACCTATTCTTAAGTCCTTCTACGTAGTTTTCTTGATTTCATTCATAGGCGTAGCGCTGAAATTCTTTCTAATAACTTACAGGTGCCCCCGAGATGGTGTGCGGATAAGATGGATTGTTGGGAGGCGTTGGTTGATGAGTGGTGCACAGGCAGCTGGCGAGCCATCCACGAGAATGCGAAGGATCGGCGTAGCCAAATGGTTGGTGTGCGACACCATCTAGGCAGCGCCAACTTACTTCAGTTTGGATGAAACTGGGTATGTGATTTTCTTCATGATTCATGCAATTCATTCTAGATGCTAATATTTTGTTCCTCTCTTTTAGGCGCATCACAATAAGACTGAGATGCCACACTTGTACGACCTTTATGGCATGGCCCGTACTGCCTCGTACAAGAAGGCGAAGGCATTCTCTGAGTCTGACCTGGATGATCCCAGTAACTTCACCAACATATCATCCCACCAGAAGCTCGTGGCATACAGGGACGCGGGGAAGGCTACGAAAGGGGATGACTTTAACCCTAGCCAGGAACCTTTGGATCCAGAGCTGGTGATGATATCTGGTGGCGGGAGGCCCCATGGCTCGATAAACATTGGAGATGGGATAATACGTTGTCCACTCACTCTTTCGGAGATCAAGGCGCGCCAGTCGAGAAGATGTCCTGAGATAACGCCTCGTCCACGGCCAGTCGAACTTGCCATCGAGGTTAGTTGTACGGACTAAGAACACTTTCATCCATTTCATTATGTGTCTCACCATAGATCATTACTGTGGTAACGAGGAATGGTTTTTCAGGCTGCTCTTCAGAAAGAGAGAGCGGCAAACCAGGCTGCTCTTGAGAAAGAGAGATTGGCAAGCCATGCTGCTCTTCAGGCTGCTCTTGATGAGAGGGACCAGACCACGGCACGATTGCTTGAGGAGGAGAGGGCCCAGAATGAGGCGGGTCAACGGGCCCTGTACGAGCTTTTTGTGGTATGTTTTTTGTCACATTAGCCAAATCATGTGTGTAATGTCTGTTTCAATACTAACTAATACGACCCGTTCTTCAGGGTCTGTGCGAGAAGAGCGGTCAAGTCCCTCCGCCGATGCTCGTCTTCTCTTCGATTGGCACGGTGAGAATTATTATAAACTAGTATTAATAATTGAGTGTCATCATGCTAACTGAGACATTGCAAAATATCTTTTCTGCAGAATAACTCCCGAGCGGCATCGCACGACCCTTCTCCAGGGCAACCGTCTCCAAACGAAGCCGGCGTGAGCAACCGTGGTGCTTCTCCTCCTTGATGACCACTACGGTAAGTATCTCCTCCAAACATAGCTTGTTTTCCTCTAAAATGAGATAATTAGCCCATTTAGCTCGAAGAAGACATAATTAGGTAATTTAGCTCCAACAAGAGGAGAAGAAATAGGAAAAATCAAAAGAAAGAAGAAGAAGAAGGAGGAGGAGGAGGAGGAGGAGGAGGAGAAGGCCAAGGACCTTCTAGTCCTTCTCCTCCTCCTCCTTCTCCTCTTCCTCCTTGATTTCTTCTTCTTCTCCTCCTCCTCCTCTTTCTTCTCCTCTTTCATATTATCCTTGCAATGGCTTTAATTTCCCCAACAATGACATAATTAGTCCATTTAGCTCCAAAATACCATAATAAGCTCAAAATGGCATAAGAACCTTGGTTAGCTCATGAATATTATATACTTAGCTTGTTTTCCTCTAAAATGGGATAATTAGCCCATTTAGCTCAAAAAAGACATAATTAGGTAATTTAGCTCCAACAAGAGGAGAAGAGGAGAATAAATAGGAAAATGAAAAGAAAGAAGAAGAAGAAGAAGAAGAAGAAGAAGAGAAGAAGGAGAAGGAGGAGGAGGAGGAGGAGGAGGAGAAGGCCAAGGACCTTCTATCCTTCTCCTCCTCCTCCTCCTTCTTGATTTCTTCTTCTCCTCCTCCTCCTCCTCCTCTTTCTTCTCCGCTTTCATATTATCCTAGCTTTAATTAACCCAACAATGACATAATTAGCCCATTTAGCTCCAAAATACCGTAATAAGCTCAAAATGGCACAAGAACCTTGGTTAGCTCATGAATATTATATACTTAGCTTGTTTTCCTCTAAAATGACATAATTGGAATATTTAGCTCAAAAAAGACATAATTAGGTAATTTAGCTCAAACAAGAGGAGAAGAGGAGAAGAAATAGGCAAAATGAAAAGATAGAAGAAGAAGAAGAGATGAAGAAGAAGGAGGAGGAGGAGGAGGAGAAGGCCAAGGACCTTCTATCCTTCTCCTCCTCCTCCTTGTCCTCCTCCTCCTCCTTCTTCTTGATTTCTTCTTCTTATGCCATTTTCTTTCTTATCCTCTTTCATATTATCCTTGCTTTAATTAACCCAACAATGACATAATTAGCCCATTTAGCTCCAAAATACCATAATAAGCTCAAAATGGCATAAGAATCTTGGTTAGCTCATGAATATTATATAGTTAGCTTGTTTTCCTCTAAAATGACATAATTGGAATATTTAGCTCAAAAAGAAGGAGAAGGAAGAAGAAGAAGAAGAAGAGAAGAAGAAGAGAAGGAGAAGGAGAAGAAGAAGGAGGAGGAGGAGGAGAAGAAGAGAAGAAGAAGGAGAAGGAGGAGAAGAAGAACCCTCCTTCTTCTCCTTCTTCTCCTCCTCCTTCTTCTCCTCATCCTTCTCCTTCTTCTTCTCTTCTTTTTTCTTCTTCTCCTCCTCCTTCTCCTTCTCCTTCCCCTTCCCATCCTCCTCCTCCTCCTTCTTGTTTTTCTTCTCCTTGTTCTCTTCTTGCTTATTCTCTTTCTTCTTCAATTTAGCTTATTTGTAATATATATGTTGTTGTTCTTCTTCTTCTCACTTTCTTATTGCCATTTTGCAGATTGGATGTACTACATGCATGGAATCTGGCGTTGGAGTGCTTTAGTTTCCGTTTTTATTTGAGTTGATGAACAATGTGTTGGTTCTTTGTATGTGTTGATGAACAATGTGTTGATGAGTAATATATGTGCAACTATATGTATGTATATATGGATGAAACTTTGTATGTGTTGGTTCTTTTGACATATGGGATGTACGTTGATGAACAAATGGCATTGATGAGCTTTATATGTATATCATATATGTGTTGTGATCTATTTATGATATATGTGCTATGAATTATATGTATATGTGCTGTGAAATAGAAAAAATAAATAAAAATGTGACAATATAGGCTCTTTGCCGTCTGCCAGCTGATGGCAAAGGCCTTTGCCGTAAGCCAGCCGACGGCAAAGGCGCCACGTGGCGCCCAGCTGTGCAAACTGGGCAGTAGCAGCTGGCCATATAGTCTCTTTGCCTTCCGCTTCCTGGGGGGCAGACGGCAAAGAAGAGGGCACAGAGGAGGAGGCAGACGTCAAAGAGTGGAGAGGGGGGGGGGAGGACCCGGCAGACGGCAAAGATTGACGGGGAGGCAGACGGCAAAGATGGAGGGGAGGAGAGGGGAGGAGAAGGCAGACGGCAAAGATTGACGGGGAGGCGGACGGCAAAGATTCACGGGGAGAGGCAAACGGCAAAGGCTCCGTTGACCCCTAACGGAGGCAACGCCTGTCGGCTGTCGTCTCAAAAGCTTTTCCGACTGCTCCTAATGAAAGCTGACGGCAAAGAACTTTGCCGTCCGCTTTGGGGGGCAGACGGCAAAGAAGGTCCTATGCCGTCGTAGGCTGACGCAGAAATTTTGCCGGCCGTGACAATCTTTGCCGTCTGTGGTATTGTCTTTGCCGTCAGGGATACTGTCTTTGCCGTCTGTGGCGGCAGACGGCAAAGAAGGTGATTCCTGTAGTGAGTGCTGCATCTCAAAGTTGACCTCCCCATTCGTCTCTGGAACTTAACTCCTAGAAAAAGGCACACAAAATTGTAAGCATATACAGATTTTTCTCAGCTCTATCCAACGTCAATAAAGACTTAAGGGGAGCTTACATGACCCACATTTGACCGAACCACACATAATAGAGCATCTTCATCCAACGGAGGGCATCGAATAAATTACCTCTAGAAAATTGGTGGAGGCGGATGCCATGACCGTGAAGTGGACTCCTAGGGTGAGGTCGTTGGCATTATGTCGTCCAACCCTGATATGCCACAAAACAAATATTTAGCAACAACAGTAAGGAAAGGGAGCACTGTTTTGCGAGAGCACTGCTTACAACATGCATGTCTGTACATAGCCTATGTGTTCACAGCCTATTGGCAAGTAATATTTTTGCATCATCTTGCAGATTTGTCAATAGAGATAGTAAACTGTAGTACACTGGACAACATAAAGCAATGCATTGGGTATTTTTCATCACCGATAGTCCACACAACTATACTATACACTATAGTAACCTAAATAGAAGTTGATCCCATGAACCATTTCATTAAAACTAACTAAACGACCAATTATTAAAAAAATGGGTTATCCTGTGCCAAATTCAATCGAGTCGACCACTCTCTACTTTTAGTCCTAACTGAAACACCTGTTAACAAATTAATTAAACCACCATGATTCAAAAAAACAAAACAATCCAAATCACCATTGCAAAGCGAAAGGATAGTAGTATTGACACAGTTCCTTGCCAAACTCAAATTCATGTGTGTGGGAGAGGACATTCTGCCCACTAACATGCCCATACAATGGCACTCCACCTAGCACATCCGCCAATCCATCCCACCCAACTTCCATGAGAGAACTTCAGTGCAGAAAATTACCTTGCCGGTTAGCCACTTAGAACATGGCCGAATTTTCTACACGGAGCGTGATCTTCTCCTCGGCAGCCTCAAGTGTGGAGGGGTACAACAGGGCACATCAGAACACCATTGTTGTCACCTATAGGCACCGATGCAAAATAGGATAGCGTCGTGTGTCGCAGTAACTGCGAGCGTGACCTTTTGAGAGGAGGAACATGAGATGGGGGCAGATCGACGAACTGGACACAGTCCGCCTCACCCCGGTTCCCTCGATCGGCCGCGTCGCCACACACCACCAAAAGTATCTGCGGTCATGTGCATGTCAAAGAGAAGACACCAAGGAGAGTGATGGTTCATGGTGGCGGTGGAGCCGATGGGATGTGACAGAGGCTGGATGCGATGGAGAGCAGTGGCGGATGGGAAAGGGAACAACGACGGGAGCAGGGCAGCGGCGCGATCCAGGGCACGCGATGTGTGGGGATGGTTGGCTTGGTGAGGTTAGGGATAGATGAGAACAAACGTGATGAAAAGGATTGTGGGCATGTACAGTTTTTTTTACCGAATTAAGATTAGATGCGTTAATCTCCAGCGTAATTACTCGGTCCCTCCAGATGAACGGTTTATAATTTCTAATTAACGTGGTAATTTCTAGGGAGTCTCTAATTAGTATAAGTATAGATTAATTAGTCTTTGTATTTACACATTAGTACTAGAATTCTTTTAGACATAGCACTTTTCTTCCGTAAAACAGCTTGGCCCTGATTTTTCAAATAGCCATAACTTTTTACTCGTTTATCCAAATTAGATGAAACCATCGCCTAGAGTTTTGTGTTGATCCCACCTATCCGGTGAACCTATCATATCAACTTTTTGAAATTTTCAAATTTCGAAATTTGTTCATATTCATATTCAAACTTCTTTTGATCATATCTTTTTATCCGTAGCTCCGTTTTAGATGAATACAATTGCGTCGGATTCGTATCAAAGTAATCTTCACGTTTGTATCATTAGTTTTAACTTTTCAACTTATAATTTTGATCAAATCAGATTTATCTACTAGTGCCCAAAAGTGTTCACATCGTTCTAAGCCGATTAAATGTTATATTGAAGTATTTCCATCTTTTGATCCGCTATTTCAAATCTAGTAATTCTTTTTTCTACACGCTCATATTGATCTACTATATCCAATAGCATCATTAGTTTCGACCTTTGAACCTTACAAATTTGAGCGATTCAAATTTGTATTCGAACATTCATTTGATCTTATATTGCAAATCGTACCACCTTTTCAATTGATTCATTTCACCCCTAAACACTCATGTCATATATTTTTGTACATAACCATCGTACTTCAGTTCAACTTCTCTTGACCTTTTTAATGCAAATTTAATTCATACTTCAATTCGCTATAACTTGCATTGTAGTGCTCCATTTCAAGAAATTCTTTCTACAAATAAATTCTTATGTCTTATACTATTTGTCAAACAACATTCATGTCGTTCTCCCAATATTTTTGATCATCTCCCATAGTGTATGCAAGTCGAGCTTATATAGCAATGGTTCCTCGTCCATTAACTCTTTTGATCTCATTCATGCACCTTCACTTTACAACACACTTAGGACCTTTTTATTAAACCTTAGTACGTTGTTATTTTGCACCAAGACATGCTTTGTAGTTATGTTCTCTTGGTTCTTCCTCTTTCGCATGAATTTTTATTGAATGCTAATTGTTTACGATAGATTGCTCGGAGTGTGGCGAGTAGAATTATCAGGATTATGAGAGCAACTATCTTCATCAAGTAATACCAGGCAAGTCACTTTGATCATACTATCACCTATGTTTTATGCATCGTAGTTCTACCATCCTATGCCCAATTGCATGCGGAGTAGATACTTGGAAATTTTAGTATAGATTGTAGTATCATGTGGTAGGCACACAACAACCCCGATACTTTGCCCCGGGACGACAAGTTTCATGTTGCTATGCTTAAGTAGACGGGATTTCGGTTGAGTGCATAACACGAGTGATGCGAGGTTGATTAAATAATCAAGACCGGTTAAGACAAGATGTTCAAGACCTCGGACGCAATGCAACTCTGGGTGAAGGACGGTTGATTGGCTCCCTGGAGAACCCAGTGGATGACCCGGGATGCTGGAGGGGCCATGACATCCTGCGGAAAGCTTCACCCAGGCTCAAAGAGACGGACAGATATTTTCAAGACCCAAGGCTTACCTGCACAGCCACAAGTCATTATGGGCTCTGGCTTGGTTGGACAACGCGGCGACTCTGGACAGGCGGTGCTAGCAGATGTAGAAGAACGGTAGGAATGGATGGGCACCCACAGGGATTCAAAGGGACCCGTCCAAACACCATGTTTTGATCATCCGGTCTTCAAACACCGTGAAGTGCGAGGACAAAGACGGAGGCGATCAAATCTTGTGGGGAACGTGTGCAAAACTCTGCAGAGTACTCAAACCTAATTGATTATCCGTGTCCACGATCATGGACAACTTGAGCCAAAGGAACTGAAGTTATCTGGATTTCTCAACACCATTAAATATATTTGATGAGGGTAATTATTGACAACTCGGGTACGAGAACTGGTTGGCGGAACCATCTCGTTAACAACCAATAAAGTAGTAACATTTTGCTTTTAGCCCTCTCTTGATGTAGGAGAAAACTTGCTTTTCGCTAAAAACTTATAGCCCCACCTGCCATATATGCATATAGTATAGATGATTACTTTTCACCCCTCTCTTATGTGACTTGCCAGCATATTCAATATGCTGACCTACACGGCTGCAACATCTCATGTTGCAGATATTTTTCTTCGACGAGTAAGAGTACGATTCAGGGTTACGGTCTACACTCAACTTGCCGTTGGTGTTTATTGGGACTCCACTCCCTTGAAAGCTTCCGCTGAGATAATTAAGGTATGTATTAGTTTTACGCTATTTACATGTGATTGCACTTTGATATATACACTGATGTACTGTGTGTGCCAGCATACTGATCCAAGGATGGCATAGAAACACAGAGGCTTGACTCGTCTTGAGTCGGGTCACTACACATCAACAACGAATACGACTTTGACGATGACAACAACAACAACAACAACAACAACAACGATGACGACGACGAAGACGACGACAACATCAACAACAACGACAATGACGAGAACAACGAGAACACCGACAACAACAACAACAACAACAACGACAACAACAACATTAACCATAACAACAACAACAACAATAACAACAACAACAACGAAGATGACGCGACGATGACGATAACGACGACAACAAAGACAATGAAGAGAACTACAACAATAATGACAACAACAACAACAACAGAAACAACAACGACAATAGTGACAACAGCGATAGCAACAACAACAACAACAACAACAACAACAATAGCAACAATAACAACAACGACGACGACGACAACGACGACAACGATGACCACAATGACAGTTATGAGAACAACAACAACAACGATAACAACAACAACAATGACAAGAGCGACAACAACGACAACAACGACACCAACAACAACAACAAGAACGACAACAACAGCAACAACAACATTCAAC
>NC_058524.1:328234888-328244888 GCF_904849725.1 Hordeum vulgare subsp. vulgare | reverse complement strand
GGTCAGCATATTGAATATGCTGGCAAATCATCAAGAGAGGGGGGGGGGTAAAATAATAATCAACTATCTCTACATGCATATTTGGCCGGTGGAGCTAAGTTTTTGCATAAAGCCAGTTTTATCCTACAACAAAAGGGGTCGAAAGCAAAATATTACTACATAGTTTGTTATTAACGAGATGGTTCCGCCAACCAGTTCTCATACCCGAATAGTTGTTAACACCCACATCATTATTAAGTTGTGTCGAGAGTTCAGGGGAAATTCAATGCCTTCGTCTCAAGTTGTCCATGACCGTGGACACGGCTAATCGATTAGGTTGAGTACTCTGCAGAGTTTTGCACACGTTCCCCACAAGATTTGATCGCCTCCGGGTTTGTCCTCGCACTTCAGGGTGTTTGAAGACCGGATGATCAAAACATGGTCTTTCAACGGGTCCCTCTGAATCCCTGTCGGTGCCCATCCATTCCTACCGTTCGTCTACATCTGCTAGCACCGCCTGTCCAGAGTCGCCGCGTTGTCCAACCAAGCCAGAGCCCATAATGACTTGTGGCTGTGCAGGTAAGCCTTGAGTCTTGAAGTCTCCGTCCGTCCCTTTGAGCCTGGGTGAAGCTTTCCGCAGGATGACATGGCCTCTCCAGCATCCCGGGCATCCACTGGGTTTTCCAGGGAGCCGATCAACCGTCCTTCACCCAGTGTTGCATTGCGTCCGAGGTCTTGAAAATCTTGTCTTAGTCCGGTCTTGAATATTATATCAATCTCGCATCTCTCGTGGAATACACTCAACCGATAACCCGTCTACTAGAGCATAGCATGTATAACTTTGTCGTCCCGGGGCCAAGTATCGGGGTGTTGGTGTTCCTACCACATGATACTACACCTATGACTAAAGTTTCCAAGTACCTAGGCAGCATGCAAATAGGGCAAAGAAGGTGATCTACTATGCATTGAAAACATAGGTAAAAATAACATGATCAAAGATGACTTGCCTTGATGATAGTTGTCCTGCTCGAGCGTTTCTAAGTAACACGCTTCGCACTCCGGATGATCTACCGATACATACACAAAGCACACCATAAGCAATTCAATCATGCCACGAGTAAAAATAACATCACATGCAATGATTTGCAAACGACTACGCAAAAGAATTTATCGCGCGTCGGTAGGACAGAAACTTGTTTCTGTTGAAAACACCAGTAAAGATACTTGGAAAATTCTGAAACTTCTACCACAGTAAGATTTTATCACTAGAAAACAGTAGCAAAAAGAATCAACTCAATATCATTTTTCAAACTCCTGGAATAGGCAAAACAGTGTTTAAACTAAATCTGCTCTAACTTGTATTTGAAAATTCCAAACATAGAAAAATTATATATTTTTGAACACTACAGGAAATTTGTGAGCTACTGGAAAAAGAAGCAATGTCATTGGACGTAGGGATAAAAAGTTGTGATCAAAACAAGATTGAAAGTTTCTGTTTTCGAAATCTGGACAGAAAAATTACAAAACTACTAGTGCTAAAGAGAGGCACACGTGGCAAGTTCTATTGGCTGTAGTGGCTGTGTGTTTTCTTGGTTTGGAGCAAACGTCCTATGGCTTGCAAAACCACTGGCTAAATCTTAAGTGAACAAAAGAACCGTTGGTTTTCTGGACTAAACCGAAGGGGTATAGGTGATCTAATCCTAGCCATTGCATGGGATTGCATGGGATCTAAGGGCTGAGATGGAGTGCATGAAATATATAGAGAGAGAGGTTGCTAACTGCTGCTGGAGGTGTTGCACCGGCAAGAAAGGAGATGGCCGGCGAGGAAGGAGGGAGTAGCTCCGGGCGGTGGGGCGTCGGGCGGCGGCGGTGAGGTTCCTCCCCCGCGAGGAAGAGGCGGCGGTGGAGAGAGAGTTCTGGGAGGGCTCCTCCTCCGCGGCGAGGCCGAGGTGCAGCAGCTTTCGGGCTGCTGCCGCTGCTCGCGGCGGCGGCTAGGGCGGCGGTGAGGTGAGGCGCCGGCGGCGGCTTGTGGAGGCGGCGGTGGATGAGACGGCGGTGGATGAGACGGCGGCTAGGGTTGGGGAGAGGTGACGGTGGGGGGGGGGGTTTATATAGGCTTAGGGGAGGAGAGTAAAAGGAAGGAGAGGGAGAACTTTGGGAAGGAGATCATGGGAGAGAAAATAGGAAAGAGAGGGAGAGGTGAACGTGGGGAGTAAAAGGAAAAGGAGGGAGAGAAAGAAGGAAGGAGAGAAATAAGGAAAGGGAGGGAGTACTCACGTGGGGAGGGAGTGCATGCATGGAAATTGCATGCGTGCATGCATGGGGGCTGGGCTGAGCCCTTGTGGCTCGGCCTGGCAGTTCTATATATTTTTTTAAAACAAACTAACAGCAGCAAAAAAAATAAAAGAAATAAAACCAAAACAGTAAAAATATATATATATATTCCTAGCTAACAAAAAGTAGGAACTAATATACATATATGCACTAGAACTTAGGAGAAAACAAAATAACATATACAACTAATATATATATAATATATATATAGGAATCCTAGTTCCACCTAATGCAACTTTAAAAAAAAAGTTTTATGCAATAGGTCACACAACTCAATCGAAAAACTCAACAAAAAAATACTTCGGAGTTTAGAAAATTTGCAAAACCAAAATGGTGACTTTAACTCGCAGGGGAGAAGTCATATTATCTCCACTCCGATAAATTTCCCGCAGTCACACAACGATAAATTTTTTCAGAGGAACGCAATGATGCATAAAATGTGGGATGGAAATGAATGATCTATTAACATCCGAATTTACGAAAATTGGGATGTTACAAACCTACCCACCTTAAGATGAATCTCGCCCTCGAGATTCGGGTTGGCTAGAAAATAGGTGCGGGTGGTCTCGACGAAGGTCCTCTTCTCGTTCCCAGGTGGCTTCTTCCTCGGTGTGGTGGCTCCACAACACCTTGCAGAACTTGATGATCTTGCTGCGGGTAACTCTGTTGGCGGTCTCGAGAATCCGGACGGGTTTCTCCTCATATGTCAGATCGCTGTCAAGCTGTATGGCCTCTAGGGGCACTGTATCTCTCAACGGAACATCGGCCATCTCAGCGTGGCATTTCTTCAACTGGGAAACATGGAAGACATCATGGACTCCGGACAATCCTACCGGCAGTTCCAGTTTGTATGCAACTTCGCCTCTACGTTCAAGAATTTTGTAGGGGCCAATGAAACGTGGTGCTAGTTTTCCTTTCACACCGAATCTCTTGATTCCTCGAAGTGGAGACACCCGAAGATATGCTCGATCTCCCACTTCGTACATTACTTCCTTGCGTTTGCTGTCGGCATAACTCTTCTGCCTGGACTGAGCTATCTTGAGTCGGTCACGAATAAGCTTGACCTTCTCTTCAGAATCTCGGATGAGGTCGGGACCAAAAAGTTGTCGGTCTCCAACTCCATCCCACATCAACGGTGTTCTGCACCTCCTTCCGTATAGAGCTTCGAAAGGGGCCATCTTCAGACTGGTCTGGTAGCTGTTGTTGTATGAGAACTCGGCATATGGTAAATTGTCATCCCAACTAGACCCATAGTCTAGTGCGCAAGCTCTCAACATGTCTTCCAGAATCTGATTAACTCTCTCGGTCTGTCCATCTGTCTGCGGGTGAAATGTTGTGGTGAACTCCAATCTCGTTCCCAAGGTTTCATGCAGTTGGTGCCAAAATTTTGATGTGAACTGAGTCCCTCTATCAGACACAATGCTCTTTGGTACTCCGTGCAGACATACGATCCTCGTCATATAAATCTTGGCCAGCTTGGCACTCGTGTAGGTAGTCTTCACCGGAATGAAGTGAGCTACCTTGGTCAAACGATCGACCACAACCCAAATAGAATCATAGCCAGAACGGGTCCTGGGTAATCCTGTGATGAAGTCCATACCAAGCTTTTCCCATTTCCATTCGGGTATCGGCAGAGGTTGGAGCAAACCTGCTGGCTTCTGATGCTCGGCTTTTACTCGCTGACAAACATCGCATATAGCTACGTACTGGGCAATGTCTTTCTTCAATCCTGTCCACCAGAAACTTTCTTTCAGATCCAGATACATCTTGGTGTTACCGGGGTGTATCGAGTACGGGGAATCATGAGCTTCTTGAAGTATCAACTTCCTGAGTTCGGGATCATTGGGCACATAGATGCGATCCTCAAACCATAAAGTTCCGTGTTCATCCTCACGAAAACCTTTAGCTTTCCCGTCTTCCATTTTCTGCTTAATCTCAGCTATCTCCTTGTCAGCTTTCTGTGCTTCTCGGATATTTTCCGTCAAAGTAGACTGAATTTCCAGAGTGGCAACAAATCCTGTTGGAACTATCTCCAATTTGAGCTCTCGGAGATCATCGACTAACTCCTGGGGCAATCCTCCCGCTGTGAGCGTGTTCACATAACTCTTGCGGCTCAATGCATCGGCTACAACATTTGCCTTGCCTGGGTGATAATGCAATCTCATGTCATAGTCCTTGATCAATTCTAGCCATCGCCTCTGTCTGAGGTTCAACTCCTTCTGCGTGAAGATATATTTCAGGCTCTTGTGATCAGTGTAAACATCACAACTATTTCCAATCAGGAAATGTCTCCAGGTCTTGAGTGCATGCACTACGGCTGCTAGTTCCAAGTCATGTGTGGCATAATTCAACTCATGACGTCTGAGCTGTCTGGATGCATAGGCTACAACTTTGCCTTCTTGCATGAGCACTCCTCCGAGTCCTTGACGAGAAGCGTCACAGTAAACCTGGAAATCCTTCTGAATATTCGGCAATATCAGCACTGGGGTTGTAACAAGACGTTTCTTCAGCTCTTGAAAACTGGTTTCACATTCCTTAGTCCAAACATACTTGGATTCCTTCTTCAATAACTCTGTCATGGGCTTGGCAATCTTTTAGAAATTCTCAATGAACCTCCGGTAATATCCGGCAAGTCCGAGGAAACTGCGGATCTCCTTGACTGAAGTGGGTGCTACCCATTCGGTGACTGCAGCGACCTTGGCAGGGTCCACTGCTATTCCTTCTCCTGAGATGACGTGTCCGAGAAATCCGACTTCCTTCAACCAAAACTCACATTTGCTGAACTTTGCATATAACTTATGCTCTCGAAGCTTCTCTAGAACTAGACGCAGATGTTCCTTGTGTTCCTCTTCGTTCTTGGAGAATATCAGTATGTCATCGATGAACACCACGACAAACTTGTCCAAGTACTCCATAAATACCTTGTTCATCAGATTCATAAAATATGCCGGAGCATTAGTCAGTCCAAATGACATGACCGTGTACTCATACAAGCCGTACCGAGTGGTAAAGGCTGTCTTGGGTATATCCTGTTCACGAATCTTCAACTGATGATACCCGGATCGAAGATCGATCTTTGAGAATATGCGAGCTCCAACTAACTGATCAAACAGATCATTGATCATCGGCAAGGGGTACTTGTTCTTGATGGTCACATCGTTCAATGCACGATAATCGACAACCATTCTCAAGGACTTGTCCTTCTTTTCAACTAAGAGCACTGGGGCTCCCCAAGGTGAAGAACTTGGGCGAATATACCCTTTGTCCAATAACTCTTTAATTTGCTTCTTGATTTCTATCAAGTCGTTAGCGGGCATCCGATAAGGTCTCTTGGATATCGGTGCAGTTCCGGGTAATAGCTCAATCAAAAACTCAATCTCTCTATCGGGTGGCATGCCCGGCAATTCCTCCGGAAATACATCTGGATACTCCTGTACGATCGGTACCTCCTCCTGGACTACTCCCGTGAGAGAGTTTACTCGCTTACTCCGTGTCGGGCGCTGAGACACGTACTTAATCCGCTTCTGCTCGGGGGTGGTGAGCAAAATAGAATTAAGGGCACAGTCGATATTACCTTCATACTTGGCCATCCAATCCATGCCTAGAATTACATCCAATCCCTGGGACTCTAATACGATGAGGTCGGTGGGAAATTATGGTTCCCGATGTTGAGACTCAAAGCATGGCATCCTATCCCGGCTGTCATTATGCCTCCTGGGGAACTGACCTTAATAGGTTGGCCGAGGGTTCTAGTTGGCAAACTATACTTTTCCACAACTACCCTTGATATGAATGAATGCGTTGCACCAGAATCAAAAAGTACCAATACTGGATGTGAATTTAGCAAAAACTTACCAACCACAGTATCGGGGTGATCATTGACCTCTTCCACATCAATGTGGTTCACCTGAGCTCGAGGAAAAGGATTAGGCTTCTTTGCTGCAGAGTTGCCGTTGCCGTTTCCATTTCCCTGCTTGTTCTGGGGACAATCAGTGGCATAGTGTCCCTTCTTCTGACACTTGAAGCAAGTGATGTGAGTCAGATCCTTCTGAGCTGGAGCTGAATTCTGCTGAGTGCCAGTACCGCCATTCTTGAAGTTGCTGTTGTTGCGGTGATTCCCATTTCCTCCATGGTTGTTTCCTCCATGGTTGTGCACAGGGTGGTTATGCTGAACATGTCCACCAAACTTACCGGATCCAGTCCCGGTATTCCCTGAATAGGGGGTGTAGCGAGGCTTCTGCTGAGTGCCGGAGTTGAACTTTCCAACCCCATACTTTCGCTTGCGGTTCTCCATCTGCTGATGTTTCCCCTCCAAGATAAGGGCCTTATGAACCAGCTCCTGGTAGTTGTTGAAGGTGGCTACCGTCAACTGAATGCTCAGCTCATCATTCAGTCCTTCCAAGAACTTCTCCTGCTTGTCCGCATCATCAGCCACATCTCCAGGTGCATAACGGGCGAGCATGCTGAAATCATCAACGTACTGGGCCACAGTGCGATTCCCCTGGCGTAAGTTGCGAAACTCACGCTTCTTCAGACTCATTGCACCAGCTGAGACATGTGCGGTGCGGAAGGCTTGCTTGAATTGCTCCCAAGTGACTCCAGCAATGGGATAAGTGGTGGTGTAGTTCTCCCACCAAGCAGCTGCAGGGCCTTCAAGTTGATGTGCGGCAAAACGCACCTTCTCGGCTTCATGACAACCAGCAGTGATAAGTTCACGCTCCATCTTGCGGAGCCAATCATCTGCCACAATGGGCTCAATGCTGCTGGAGAAAGTTGGAGGGTTCAACCTCAGAAAACGGGTGAGATTGTCAGCCTAGGGTGGGGGACGGTTGTTGTTGTTGTTCTGGTTCTGGATGATCAGCTGCATCAGGGTGTTTTGTTGCTGGATCAACTGGGTGAGTTCCGGCGGAAAGTTGGAGGTAGGGGCGCGTCTCGGAGGCATCTGATGTTTGTAGAGGGGTGAGATTAGCATAGAACAATGGTCTAGAGGAATTATACTACCCATATGAATGCAACACACAAGTATCACACCACACATTCCATTCAATCATCACAAAGGTTCACACGGGGATACAAAATTCGATAATCCTAAACATCGGCCTAACACGTAAAACGATAAAGTAAATTTGGTGGTCTAGTCTAAGTGTCCTCCTCAGAATAGCATGGTGTCCGGTCCTTCGGTGGAGCTTTCTTCATAGTCCTCGTCGTTGCTGATCTCGGGGGCTACGTCTTCTTCGGGATGAAGGTTCTCGCCCATGTCCAGTTCCTCCTCGAGGTATGCAACTCGAGTCTTCAGCTTCTTGATCCGCTCCAGGAAATCCTTCACTTCCAGCTCATGTTCGTAGTGGGCTTCCCGGGCTGCATCTTCAAGCTCAAGCTCGCGGAGTGACAGTTGGTTGATCTTCCTGGCGTCCTTGATCGCGTGATACTCTAGAGTTCCGCTGTGCTTCTCCAAGGTCTGGGCATAAGACAAGAGAGCGTCATTGGTCTTGCTTGAGATGATGTCTCCGTCTTCCTTTCTCCGGGATACAGCGAATAGGTCTGGAGACATAGGGCAGCCTTTGTATTCATCCTTGATACGTCCGAGTGCACAACGAATCGCCATGTCCCTTCCGAGAATCCAGTTGGGTGCGATGAACCTGAAATCCATCGGCTCAGTGTGCGGCTCGAATGTCCTTCCGGGAATATGCACCTCGATCCTGTAGCGTGAATCCTCCGGGTAAGATGAAGTTGGCTTCCGTGTGATAGTCGGCACAGCAATCCTCAAGTCTTTGGTGATCTGCACCAGCTCTTTTCCGAACGGCATAGTGGTGTCGGGCTGGCAAAACTCCGTGAACATAACAGGGATGAAGGTGGCCATCTAAACATTGGAAAAAATCGGGGAGAAGTCAGAAATGATCAGAGGGGGAAATAGAAGATATAAGAGAAAATAGTTTTCTTCCTAAGGCTTTTCCAATCCTAGAGGTTACGTCCTAAGGTCAGCGTGTGCTCTGAATACCATTTCTGTAGCGACCCGACTCAACGAGTCAAACCTCTGGTGTTTCCGTACCATCCCAAGATCATGCTGGTACACACACAGTACATAATGTATATATTCAAGAGTGCAATCACACAGCTTTATTAATCGAAATCTCATAAAGAGTACTTTATTACAATAAAGGAGTACAATAAAGTGGCTGAAGGCCAACTCATGAGATTATCTAACGAAGACTAAACGGAAGCATCAGGTAGGCGAGTCCATCCGACTCCAAGGGCATGTCGCTGAGCGTAGAACCGTAGCCTCACTCCTGGTCGGAAAAGTACTCTGCAACATGATACGTTGCAGCCGTGTAGGTCAGCATATTGAATATGCTGGCAAATCATCAAGAGAGGGGGGTAAAATAATAATCAACTATCTCTACATGCATATTTGGCCGGTGGAGCTAAGTTTTTGCATAAAGCCAGTTTTATCCTACTACAAAAGGGGTCGAAAGCAAAATATTACTACATAGTTTGTTATTAACAAGATGGTTCCGGCAACCAGTTCTCGTACCCGAATAGTTGTTAACACCCACATCATTATTAAGTTGTGTCGAGAGTTCAGGGGAAATTCAATGCCTTCGGCTCAAGTTGTCCATGACCGTGGACACGGCTAATCGATTAGGTTGAGTACTCTGGAGAGTTTTGCACACGTTCCCCACAAGATTTGATCGCCTCCGGTTTTGTCCTCGCACTTCAGGGTGTTTGAAGACCGGATGATCAAAACATGGTCTTTCAACGGGTCCCTCTGAATCCCTGTCGGTGCCCATCCATTCCTACCGTTCGTCTACATCTGCTAGCACCGCCTGTCCAGAGTCGCCGCGTTGTACAACCAAGCCAGAGCCAATAATGACTTGTGGCTGTGCAGGTAAGCCTTGAGTCTTGAAGTCTCCGTCCGTCCCTTTGACCCTGGGTGAAGCTTTCCGCAGGATGACATGGCCAGCATCCCGGGCATCCACTGGGTTTTCCAGGGAGCCGATCAACCGTCCTTCACCAAGTGTTGCATTGCGTCCGAGGTCTTGAAAATCTTGTCTTAGTCGGGTCTTGATTATTATATCAATCTCGCATCTCTCGTGGAATACACTCAACCGATAACCCATCTACTAGAGCATAGCATGTATAACTTTGTCGTCCCGGGGCCAAGTATCGGGGTGTTGGTGTTCCTACCACATGATACTACACCTATGACTAAAGTTTCCAAGTACCTAGGCATCATGCAAATAGGGCAAAGAAGGTGATCTACTATGCATTGAAAACATAGGTAAAAATAACATGATCAAAGATGACTTGCCTTGATGATAGTTGTCCTGCTCGAGCGTCTCTAAGTAACACGCTTCGCACTCCGGATGATCTACCGATACATACACAAAGCACACCATAAGCAATTCAATCATGCCACGAGTAAAAATAACATCACATGCAATGATTTGCAAACGACTACGCAAAAGAATTTATCGCGCGTGGGTAGGACAGAAACTTGTTTCTGTTGAAAACACCCGTAAAAATACTTGGAAAATTCTGAAACTTCTACCACAGTAATATTTTATCACTAGAAAACAGTAGCAAAAAGAATCAACTCAATATCATTTTTCAAACTCCTGGAATAGGCAAAACAGTGTTTAAACTAAATCTGCTCTAACTTGTATTTGAAAATTCCAAACATAGAAAA
>NC_058524.1:328214888-328222388 GCF_904849725.1 Hordeum vulgare subsp. vulgare | reverse complement strand
AATATTTTCTTTATTATTTCAGAAACATTATTGTTTTGTTTATGTTAGTTAACAGTAGTTTTGCAACAAGTGTTGATTTTATTTTTATTTGTTTTCATGAAATCAATTCTAGTTCCTTAGTAACTTGCAATTGGTTTCCGCATTGTTTCAAATCCCGTTTGGAAATGCTTTCAAGTAGTTTGGTGAAAAATACTTTATTAAACTTATATCTTAGTTCCTTGTTATTATTTTCTATTAGACAAAAACTATTTAGTGTTTGACGTAGTAGAAGACTCCCTAGTTTTATTTGAAGTTTCTTTCGGATTTTTTTTCGCTCTCTCTTTTGTTTTGAGTGGTAGAATGATTGCTAGTATGAGTGCTTATGTGAATGATATGTTTGATATATAGATTTCATCGGAGAGTGACAGGTAGTCTATCAAGTTATTTCTCGAGAATTTCTTCTTCGTCAACATCACCAGGCAAGTCACTTTGATCATACTATCACCTATGTTTTATGCATCGTAGTTCTACCATCCTATGCCCAATTGCATGCTGAGTAGGTACTTGGAAATTTTAGTATAGATTGTAGTATCATGTGGTAGGCACACAACAACCCCGATACTTGGCCCCGGGACGACGAAGTTTATATTGCTATGCTTGAGTAGACGGGATTTCGGTTGAGTGCATGACACGAGTGATGCGAGGTTGATTAAATAATCAAGACCGGTTAAGACAAGATTTTCAAGACCTCGGACGCAATGCAACTCTGGGTGAAGGACGGTTGATCGGCTCCCTGGAGAACCCAGTGGATGCCCGGGATGCTGGGGACGGCCATGACATCCTGCGGAAAGCTTCACCCAGGCTCAAAGGGACGGACGGATATTTTCAAGACCCAAGGCTTACCTGCACAGCCACAAGTCATTATGGGCTCTGGCTTGGTTGGACAACGCGGCGACTCTGGACAGGCGGTGCTAGCAGATGTAGAAGAACGGTAGGATTGGTTGGGCACCGACAGGGATTCAGAGGGACCCGTTGAAAGACCATGTTTTGATCATCCGGTCTTCAAACACCCTGAAGTGCGAGGACATACTCGGAGGCGATCATATCTTGTGGGGAACGTGTGCAAAACTCTGCAGAGTATTCAAACCTAATCGATTAGCCGTGTCCATGGTCATGGACAACTTGAGCCAAAGGAACTGAAGTTATCTGGATTTCTCAACACCATTAAATATATTTGATGAGGGTAATTATTGACAACTCGGGTACGAGAACTGGTTGGCGGAACCATCTCGTTAACAACCAACCTTTTTAGTAATATTTTGCTTTTAGCCCTCTCTTGTGGTAGGAGAAAAACTTGCTTTTTGCTAAAAACATATAGCCCCACCTACCATATGTGCATATAGTATAGATGATTACTTTTCACCCCTCTCTTATGTGACTTGCCGGCATATTCAATATGCTGACCTACACGGCTGCAACATCTTATGTTGCAGATATTCTTCTTCGACGAGTAAGAGTATGATTCAAGGTTTCGGACTACACTCAACTTGCCGTTGGTGTTTATTGGGACTCCACTCCCTTGACTGCTTCCGCTGAAATAATTAAGGTATATATCAGTTTTACGCTATTTACATGTGATTGCACTTTGATATATACATTGATGTACTGTGTGTGCCAGCATACTGATCCAGGGATGGCACAGTAACACAGAGGCTTGACTCGTCTTGAGTCGGGTCGCTACAGAAATGGTATCACAGCACATGTTGACTGTAGGACGTGACCCTAGAAACTGGAAATTTTTAGGAAAGGATCTCTCAAAAATTTTATTTTCAACAACACCTTTCACTTCTCATCTCTTCTGATTTCATCGAATGTTCCCTCTCACCTCAAATAGTTAGACAATACCCTTACCCCTTTCACCTCATGAAGAATCAACAGAGTTCTACTTCAAAGTAAAGAGGATTTCACCACGCGTTTGAAGAATTGAAGCTACACAAACAGAAGACTCTCAAGACCCGAAGAACTCGAAGACCCTGAAGTGTTCGAATAATTATATGACCATTAGATGTCCAAACCCCTTTTATATACTCACGTTAGATACGATGATTTGTGAGCCGTCATTGGTGTGTGTTTTTCCGATGGCCACAACTAAAACCTATTTCCCAAAAATATTGTTTGTATTTTGTGTATCTTCCCTCCTTCTCTTACCCGTCTCATCCCCAAAACCTCAACCCTACCACATGGAGTATGAAGCTGGACTTGTAGTCTCTGGACCAATGACCCAACTGGAAGCTGAAATATGGATTCAGAACATGGAGAACCACTTCGGGGGTAACTTGATCTCAGGGAAGTATGAAGTGGAACATGCTCTCCAGTACTTTACCCAAAGTGCTGCTATGTGGTGCAAAATGCACCATGCCATACAAGGATTTAGTGGAGCAGAAACTTGGGACGAATTCAAGAAGACTTTGTTAAGATCTCGTCTTATTCAGAAGTGCTATGATAATCCGAAGGAGAAGACTTGTGCATGCAAGATCTGTGGAGAAATAGGACACACCCAGGAAGAACACAAGGATGGATGCACTCATTGTGAAGAAAATCACCCAGCTGTGGAGTGCCCAAGTAGTCAGGTGACTTGTTTCTTGTGTGAAGGGACCACCCACTACCCAGCTCAGTGTCACATTTACCCCAAGGTGCAACAAGTTGTCAAGTAGCAGAAAGATGCAGTGAAGGAAACCCTCAAGAAGAAGATTCTAGAAGGACCGATGATGAACGAAAATATTGAAGACCCTGATGGACAAGGTCTGACCAGATTTTTCTCCAATGCATGCTACACATGTGGAGAAGAAGGACATTATTCACAGGATTGCTCGCAGAGAAGCCAAGAGTATTTGAGAAACTTCCCAGCGGAAGAAGTGGAGTTTGATCCACTTGAAATAGAAGAACTGGCCAAAATGAAGGAGTCCAGAAAGAAGAAAAAGTACCCTCGGAAGAGCCAACTCTCTGCAGATATAGACCTGAGTCATGTCAGATGTTACAAGTGTATGGAATTTGGCGACCACAAATACATGTGCTCAGGAAGGAAGCCGGAAATCCAAGGAGCAAAAGCAAAAGCTAAGAAGCCTCGGGACTTGTCAGAACTCATTTGCTTTCATTGCAAGGAAGCAGGACATTTTGCTAGCGATTGTCCGCAAAGGAAGAAAGCTCGAATGGAGTAGTTAAGTTTTGACCAGGGCAATAAGTGTGATCCGAAGCACTCTTGTTTTTCATTGAGATCATGGAGTGAAATTTTTGTAACAGAAGTCCCTGAGATTGTAATAACATCATGAATAAATGGAATTTATTGTCTCGTGATTGTCTATGTTGAAAATGTATGCGTTGTTTCTCATCGAACAAAGATCTCTGAACATTATGAGGATATGAGAAAATATGGTCTATGCAGGCATGAGTATAATTCATTTAAGTGTGGTAGTAATAAGTAAACCCACAGGATCCCTTGAGTAGGAGTGTACCATGATTACCAAGGAGACATATACATTCCTCTGAGTACCTATTTACTGACACCTGCAGATGAAAACTCTCTACGAGTCATTCCTCAAGGGCCCAGAAACGATCATGACCCTGACCAGTGACCATGATTTCCCGAAAATCTTGAAGGACATGATGAAGCACATTCATCTTGAAGGAGATGCAGTCTACAAAGGCTACCCACTCATGGAAAGTGGAGTAGAACGTTGGTATGTGGAAGTACACCTCCACCATGTGAAAGGAGTTTGTCCAAAGACTACGGGGCAATATTTTTCATTTCACGTGTACCACGAGCAACCTTCTTTGATGCTGTTCGTGAAGCTGCCATGGAAGCCATACGTCAGATTGGAGAAATACTTGAAGCAAGACTCCGTCATACCCAGGAATACCTGAGTGAAGTGCATGCGGAGATGATGGAGGTGAAGCTCATGACCACCATGATGAAGCAAAAGATGGATGATTTCAGGGAGCACCTCGGAAAGTTCGAGTGGAACTAAGTACCTCCAAGAGAGGCAGATGAATAAAGTTGGCAGGAATGCTCGACCATACCGAATCATGTGGATGGCAGCATTTGTAATAGAGTACTTTTCAATTGGATTTTTGGAGGATAAATTAAGGATGTAATAAAGGATTGATTATGAAATGGATATGATTTATGGAAGAAGCTATGATGGATCAGCAAACATTTCTTAGGAGCATACGAAAACCTGAGAGTTGTGAAGATACGATAGATGTTTCGTTCAGCTTGCAAAACCAATGGATTATCCGAACTTCGTTCGTGGACAAGAGAAATTCTGCAACGCTTGTGAAGATGCCCGAGTGTTAGAATGCGAGATTCGCTAAACCTTATACAGAGAAATGATTTGGGTGCGGAATGGATTGATCACCATGACGACTAACTCTTATCATTTATCTTGCTATTCGGAATGGTAAATCTGAGAGACTTACCCATAGTGAGAGACAACGTTCTTTGAAGCTTTTGTTTAAGACTTAGAGTGTTATAAAAAAAGCCCATGTACATGGCACTTGTTGTCACGCGTAGGAAATTTTACGGTGAGAATGAAACCAAGACCCCTCTCTCTGCAGGATAACCACAAATGGTAGACCACCATGAGAACCATCCATATATTATTTAGAATTGACCACGAGACTGTCAGTTAAGAAGACCCAGTGACGGAAGAAGCTTATATCAACGGGAGAGCATCACCAAAGGATTTAATATGAAGACGGTGAAATGTCAGTTGCCAAAACCCAGAGGATCGTTAAAGCAATTTGAGGGACCAGTATCTCTCATTTTAAGTGTGGTAGCATCCCACCATGCCGGAGATTGGATTTGTTAGAAGACCCCCAAACCCTAACCTTTCTTTGTAACCTCTTCGAATCTCGAGGACGAGATTCATTTTAAGTGTGGTAGTTTGTAACATCCCAAAATTATAAATTTTGGAATGTTAATATAATTATTAGATTGATTGTTTGTTTGTTTGCCTGAGTGATTGAAACTTGTGTGAAATATGAAACTTTTCAAAACTTTTGAATGAGAGGGAATAAAAGACTTTCCCCTTCTCCGATGAATTCAAATTCAATCTTTTAAAAAGCAAAGAGAGAAGATGACATGACTTCTTCAACTATAAAGAATTTGAACGGAGATATTTGCACTCGAATTCTTTTGCATTTCCATTTGTTTTCTCCACTCAAGAAATGCCGGGAAATACATTTTGTCAAACAGAAAAGAGCGGAGGAACATGACCCTCAAATACCCGGGCATTTTGAATGTTATTTGCACCCTAAAACTTAGAGGGTCATTTGAAAATTATTGCAAAAGAAAATAAACCTTTTAGGCAATTTTGTGAAAATATTTTTTTCTGAAGTTTTTATTTTTGCCGTGGAAAAATGCTCATCATCTATATTTTATTTTTCTGATAATTTTAGTATATGAAACTCTTTATTATGAATTGATTTGAATTCCTTTTTATCGTTTTAGTTTCCTAGTTTTAAAAATAGGAAAGGAATCCCTTTTATTAGGAAAAACCTCCTGTCCCATTAAGCACTTTCCGTTCACTGGCCCAAGAAGATAATCTTCTTCCTCCTCTCTCCCTCACGTTACAGGAAGCTTTCCTTCCATGGAGAGGGAGATCTTCACCTCCGGGATTCGCGAAGCTCTTCCCTTCCCAGCACCTCCCGTCGCCTCTATAAGAACCCCCTGCACCTCCTCGTTCCATTCCCGTTGAAAACTTCCCCTCTCCTCGCCTCTAACTCGCGCCCCACCTCGCCGGAGTCGTCACCGGAAACTCGCCAGAGAACTCCACCACTTCGGCCCCTTCCCCCTGCACCCTCCCCTCCCTGCCGGGTCCTCCACCACCCCACCTCGCTGCACCCTTCGGCCCCCTCCACCACCCCTCCCTTCGGCCCCTCCCTCCACCTCGCTGCCCTCCCCCCATCACCACGACCAGGAGCAGCCAGGAGCTTTTCCTCCACCTCGCCCCCTTGCAGCCCCCCCTCCACCTCGCCTCCCTCCCCTCCCAGGAGCGCCCCACCCCTTCGCCCCCCCCTCCGCCGGACCCCTTCCCCACTGGCGACCCACCCCACCGGAGCCCCACCCTTCCCATCGGCCATTACAGCCACGGGAGCTTCCCAGCCGAGGTAACCTCTCCTCCCTCTTTCTTTTCTTTTTTTACTTGTTTTGTTTTTTTTAGTTCTACCGTTAGATCTAGGTCCCACGGTGTAGATTAGGAAGTACTTACACCTTCGGTCTTTTAGATAAAACCGATCGGTTTTTCTTTCACTTAAGTTTAGCCGAAGCAAATTAGTTAAATAGCGGCCGTTTGTTAGTTATCCCCGCAGCACTCACCCCCTTAGCCAATTAGAAAATGCCACGTGGACCCCTGTCCACAAATCAGTTTTTTCCCTTTTTCTGATTTAATTCCAAAACAGCAAAGGTCCTGTTTTGTTTTGGCCATAACTTTTGATCCCGAAGTCCAATGATAGTGATTCGTTTTCCAGTAGCTCACAAATTTCCTGTAGTTCTTAAAAACATCTAATTTTCAAATATAAGTTAGATCAGATTTAGTTTAAACCTTGTTTTGCCAATTCCAGGAGTTTAAAAATAGCTTTTAATTTCATTCCTTTTGATACTGATCACTAGTGATCTTTTTTATGAGTGGTAAAAATTTCAGATTTGTTTGAGTATTTTAGCTCACTGTTTCTTGTGAAACAATTTCTGTTTCACCTCTTTTAGGATTTCGGCTAATACCTTTTCTATTTTTGTTTTAAAATATTTTCTTAATTATTTCAGAAACATTATTGTTTTGTTTATGTTAGTTAACAGTAGTTTTGCAACAAGTGTTGATTTTATTTTTATTTGTTTTCATGAAATCAATTCTAGTTCCTTAGTAACTTGCAATTGGTTTCCGCATTGTTTCAAATCCCGTTTGGAAATCCTTTCAAGTAGTTTGGTGAAAAATACTTTATTAAACTTATATCTTAGTTCCTTGTTATTATTTTCTGTTAGACAAAAACTATTTAGTGTTTGACGTAGTAGAAGACTCCCTAGTTTTATTTGAAGTTTCTTTCGGATTTTTTTTCGCTCTCTCTTTTGTTTTGAGTGTTAGAATGATTGCTAGTATGAGTGCTTATGTGAATGATATGTTTGTTATATAGATTTCATCGGAGAGTGACGAGTAGTCTATCAAGTTATTTCTCGAGAATTTCTTCTTCGTCAACATCACCACGCAAGTCACTTTGATCATACTATCACCTATGTTTTATGCATCGTAGTTCTACCATCCTATGCCCAATTGCATGCTGAGTAGGTACTTGGAAATTTTAGTATAGATTGTAGTATCATGTGGTAGGCACACAACAATCCCAATACTTAGCCCCGGGACGACAAAGTTCATATTGCTATGCTTGAGTAGACGGGATTTCGGTTGAGTGCATAACACGAGTGATGCGAGGTTGATTAAATAATCAAGACCGGTTAAGACAAGATTTTCA
>NC_058524.1:328187388-328197388 GCF_904849725.1 Hordeum vulgare subsp. vulgare | reverse complement strand
ACAGAAACTTTCAATCTTGTTTTGATCACAACTTTTTATCCCTACGTCCAATGACATTGATTCTTTTTCCAGTAGCTCAAAAATTTCCTGTAGTTTTTAAAAATATATAATTGTTCTGTGTTGGGAATTTTCAAATATAAGTTAGAGCAGATTTAGTTTAAACACTGTTTTGCCTATTCCAGGAGTTTGAAAAATGATATTGAGTTGATTCTTTTTGCTGCTGTTTTCTAGTGATAAAACCTTACTGTAGTAGAATTTTCAGAATTTTCCAAGTATTTTTACTAGTGTTTTCAACAGAAACAAGTTTCTGTCCTACCGACGTGCGATAAAATTCTTTTGCGTAGTCGTTTGCCAATCTTTGCATGTGGTGTTATTTTTACTCGTGGCATGATTGAATAGCTTATGGTGTGCTTTGTGTTTGTATCGGTAGATCATCCGGAGTGCGAAGCGTGTTACTTAGAGACGCTCGAGCAGGACAACTATCATCAAGGCAAGTCATCTTTGATCATGTTATTTTACCTATGTTTTCAATGCATAGTAGATCACCTTCTTTGCCCTATTTGCATGCTGCCTAGGTACTTGGAAACTTTAATTCTAGTTGTAGTATCATGTGGTAGGAACACAACAACCCCGACACTTGGCCCCGGGACGACAATGTTATATTTGCTATGCTTAAGTAGACGGGTTATCGGTTGAGTGTATGCCACGAGTGAATGCGAGGTTGATATATTAATCAAGACCTCGGACGCAATGCAACACTGGGTGAAGGACGGTTGATCGGCTCCCTGGAAAACCCAGTGGATGCCCGGGATGCTGGAGAGGCCATGTCATCCTGCGGAAAGCTTCACCCAGGCTCAAAGGGACGGACGGAGACTTCAAGACTCAAGGCTTACCTGCACAGCCACAAGTCATTATGGGCTCTGGCTTGGTTGGACAATGCGGCGACTCTGGACAGGCGGTGCTAGCAGATGTAGACGAACGGTAGGAATGGATGGGCACCGACAGGGATTCAGAGGGACCCGTTGAAAGACCATGTTTTGATCATTCGGTCTTCAAACACCCTGAAGTGCGAGGACAAACCCGGAGGCGATCAAATCTTGTGGGGAACGTGTGCAAAACTCTGCAGAGTACTCAACCTAATCGATTAGCCGTGTCCACGGTCATGGACAACTTGAGCCGAAGGCATTGAATTTCCCCTGAACTCTCGACACAACTTAATAATGATGTGGGTGTTAACAACTATTCGGGTACGAGAATTGGTTGGCGGAACCATCTCGTTAACAACAAACTATGTAGTAATATTTTGCTTTCAAACCCTTTTGTTGTAGGATAAAACTAGCTTTATGCAAAAAAAAAAACTTAGCTCCACCGGCCAAATATGCATGTAGAGATAGTGATTATTTTACTCCCTCTCTTGATGATTTGCCAGCATATTCAATATGCTGACCTACACGGCTGCAACGTATCATGTTGCAGAGTACTTTTCCGACCAGGAGTGAGGTTACCGTTCTACGCTCAGCGACATGCCCTTGGAGTCGGATGGACTCGTCTACCTGATGCTTCCGCTTAGTCTTCGTTAGATAATCTCATGAGTTGGCCTTCAGCCACTTTATTGTACTCCTTTATTGTAATAAAGTACTCTTTATGAGATTTCGATTAATAAAGCTGTGTGATTGCACTCTTGAATATATACATTATGTACTGTGTGTGTACCAGCATGATCTTGGGATGGTACAGAAACACCAGAGGCTTGACTCGTTGAGTCGGGTCGCTACAGAAATGGTATTCAGAGCACACGCTGACCTTAGGACGTAACCTCTAGGAATGGAAAAGCCTTAGGAAGAAAACTATTTTCTCTAAAATCTTCTATTTCCTCTTCTGATCATTTCTGACTTCTCTCCGATTTTCCAATGTTTAGATGGCCACCTTCATCCCTGTTATGTTCACGGAGTTTTGCCAGCCCGACACCACTATGCCGTTCGGAAAAGAGCTGGTGCAGATCACCAAAGACTTGAGGATTGCTGTGCCGACTATCACAGGGAAGCCAACTTCATCTTACCCGGAGGATTCACGCTACAGGATCGAGGTGCATATTCCCGGAAGGACATTCGAGCCGCGCACTGAGCCGATGGATTTCAAGTTCATCGCACCCAACTGGATTCTCGGAAGGGACATGGCGATCCATTGTGCACTCGGACGTATCAAGGATAAATACAAAGGCTGCCCTATTTCTCCAGACCTATTCGTTGTATCCTGGAGAAATGAAGACGGAGACATCATCTCAAGCAAGACCAACGACGCTCTCTTATCTTATGCCCTGACCTTGGAGAAGCACAGCGTAACTCTAGAGTATCACGCGATCAAGGACGCCAAGAAGATCAAGCAACTGTCACTCCGCGAGCTTGAGCTTGAAGATGCAGCCCAGGAAGCCCACTATGAGCATGAGCTGGAAGTGAAGGACTTTCTGGAGCGGATCGAGAAGCTGAAGACTCGAGTTGCATACCTGGAGGAGGAACTGGACATGGGCGAGAACCTTCATCCCGAAGGAGACGTAGCCCCCGTGATCAGCAACGACGAGGACTATGAAGAAAGCTCCACCGAAGGACCCGACACTATGCTATTTTGAGGAGGACACTTAGACTAGACCACCAATTTTTACTTTATCGTTTTACGTTTTAGGCCGATGTTTAGGATTATCAATTTTGTATCCTCGTGTGAACCTTTGTGATGTTTGAATAAAATGTGTGGTGTGATATTTGTGTGTTGCATTCATATGGGTAGTGTAATTCCTCTAGACCATTGTTCTATGCTAATCTCACCCCTCTACAAACATCAGATGCCTCCAACACGCGCCCCTACCTCCAACTTTCCGCCGGAACTCACCCAGTTGATCCAGCAACAAAACACCCTGATGCAAGTGATCATCCAGAACCAGAACAACAACAACCATCATCCACCCCAGGCCGACAACCTTACCCGTTTTCTGAGGTTGAACCCTCCAACTTTCTCCAGCAGCATTGAGCCCATTGTGGCAGATGATTGGCTTCGCAAGATGGAGCGTGAGCTCGTCACCGCTGGTTGTTCTGAAGCTGAGAAGGTGCGTTTTGCCGCGCATCAACTTGAAGGCCCTGCAGCTGCTTGGTGGGAGAACTACACCACCACTTATCCCATTGCTGGAGTCACTTGGGAGCAATTCAAGCAAGCCTTCCGCACCGCGCATGTCTCAGCTGGTGCAATGAGTCTGAAGAAGCGTGAGTTTCGCAACTTACGCCAGGGGAGTCGCACTGTGGCCCAGTACGTTGATGATTTCAGCATGCTCGCCCGTTATGCACCCGGAGATGTGGCCGATGATGCGGCCAAGCAGGAAAAGTTCTTGGAAGGACTGAATGATGAGCTGAGCATTCAGTTGATGGTAGCCACCTTCAACAACTACCAGGAGCTGGTTGATAAGGCCCTCATCTTGGAGGGGAAACATCAGCAGATGGAGAACCGCAAGCGAAAGTATGGGGTTGGAAAGTTCAACTCCGGCACTCAGCAGAAGCCTCGCTACCCCCCCTACTCAGGGAATACCGGGACTGGATCCGGTAAGTTTGGTGGACATGTTCAGCATAACCACCCTGTGCACAACCATGGAGGCCACAACCATGGAGGAAATGGGAACCATCGCAACAACAGCAACTTCAAGAATGGCGGTACTGGCACTCAGCAGCAGTCAGCTCCAGCTCAGAAGGATCTGACTCACATCACTTGCTTCAAGTGTCAGAAGAAGGGACACTATGCCACTGATTGTCCCCAGAACAAGCAGGGAAATGGAAACGGCAACGGCAACGGCAACGGCAACTCTCCAGCAAAGAAGCCCAATCCTTTTCCTCGAGCTCAGGTGAACCACATTGATGTGGAAGAGGTCTATGATCACCCCGATACTGTGGTTGGTAAGTTTTTGCTAAATTCACACCCAGTATTGGTACTTTTTGATTCTGGTGCAACGCATTCATTCATATCAAGGGTAGTTGTGGAAAAGTATAGTTTGCCAACTAGAACCCTCAGCCAACCTATTAAGGTCAGTTCCCCAGGAGGCATGATGACAGCCGGGATAGGATGCCATGCTTTGAGTCTCAACATCGGGAACCATAATTTCCCCACCGACCTCATCGTATTAGAGTCCCAGGGATTGGATGTAATCCTAGGCATGGATTGGATGGCCAAGTATGAAGGTAATATCGATTGTGCCCTTAAGTCTATTTTGCTCACCACCCCCGAGCAGAAGTGGATTAAGTACGTGTCTCAGCGCCCGACCCGGAGTAAGCGAGTAAACTCTCTCACGGGAGTAGTCCAGGAGGAAGTACCGATTGTACAGGAGTACCCAGATGTATTTCCGGAAGAATTGCCGGGCATGCCACCCGATAGAGAGATTGAGTTCTTGATTGAGCTATTACCCGGAACAGCACCGATATCCAAGAGACCTTATCGGATGCCCGCAAATGACTTGATAGAAATCAAGAAGCAAATTAAAGAGTTATTGGACAAAGGGTATATTCGCCCAAGTTCTTCCCCTTGGGGAGCCCCAGTGCTCTTGGTTGAAAAGAAGGACAAGTCCCTGAGAATGGTTGTCGATTATCGTGCATTGAACGATGTGACCATCAAGAACAAGTACCCCTTGCCGATGATCAATGATCTGTTTGATCAGTTAGTTGGAGCTCGCATATTCTCAAAGATCGATCTTCGATCCGGGTATCATCAGTTGAAGATTCGTGAACAGGATATACCCAAGACAGCCTTTACCACTCGGTACGGCTTGTATGAGTACACGGTCATGTCATTTGGACTGACTAATGCTCCGGCATATTTTATGAATCTGATGAACAAGGTATTTATGGAGTACTTGGACAAGTTTGTCGTGGTGTTCATCGATGACATACTGATATTCTCCAAGAACGAAGAGGAACACAAGGAACATCTGCGTTTAGTTCTGGAGAAGCTTCGAGAGCATAAGCTATATGCAAAGTTCAGCAAATGTGAGTTTTGGTTGAAGGAAGTCGGATTTCTCGGACATGTCATCTCAGGAGAAGGAATAGCAGTGGACCCTGCCAAGGTCGCAGCAGTCACCGAATGGGTAGCACCCACGTCAGTCAAGGAGATCCGCAGTTTCCTCGGACTTGCCGGATATTACCGGAGGTTCATTGAGAATTTCTCAAAGATTGCCAAGCCCATGACAGAGTTGTTGAAGAAGGAATCCAAGTATGTTTGGACTGAGGATTGTGAAACCAGTTTTCAAGAGCTGAAGAAACGTCTTGTTACAGCCCCAGTGCTGATATTGCCGAACATTCAGAAGGATTTCCAGGTTTACTGTGACGCTTCTCGTCAAGGACTTGGAGGAGTGCTCATGCAAGAAGGCAAAGTTGTAGCCTATGCATCCAGACAGCTCAGACCTTATGCCACACATGACTTGGAACTAGCAGCCGTAGTGCACGCTCTCAAGACCTGGAGACATTTCCTAATCAGAAATAGTTGTGATGTTTACACTGATCACAAGAGCCTGAAATATATCTTCACGCAGAAGGAGTTGAACCTCATACAGAGGCGATGGCTAGAGTTGATCAAGGACTATGACATGAGATTGCATTATCACCCAGGCAAGGCAAATGTTGTAGCCGATGCGTTGAGCCGCAAGAGTTATGTGAACACGCTCACAGCGGGAGGATTACCCCAGGAGTTAGTCGATGATCTCCGAGAGCTCAAATTGGAGATAGTTCCAGAGGATTTGTTGCCACTTCGGAAATTCAGTCTACTTTGACGGAAAAGATCCGCGAAGCACAGAAAGCTGACAAGGAGATAGCCGAGATTAAGCAGAAATGGAAGACGGGAAAGCTAAAGGTTTTCGTGAGGATGAACACGGAACTTTATGGTTTGAGGATCGCATCTATGTGCCCAATGATCCCGAACTCAGGAAGTTGATACTTCAGGAGGCTCATGATTCCCCGTACTCGATACACCCTGGTAACACCAAGATGTATCTGGATCTGAAAGAAAGTTTCTGGTGGACAGGATTGAAGAAAGACATTGCCGAGTACGTAGCTATATGCGATGTTTGTCAGCGAGTAAAAGCCGAGCATCAGAAGCCAGCAGGTTTGCTCCAACCTCTGCCGATACCCGAATGGAAATGGGAAAAGCTTGGTATGGACTTCATCACAGGATTACCTCGGACCCGTTCTGGCTATGATTCTATTTGGGTTGTGGTCGATCGGTTGACCAAGGTAGCTCACTTCATTCCGGTGAAGACTACCTACACTAGTGCCAAGCTGGCCAAGATTTATATGACGAGGATCGTATGTCTGCACGGAGTACCAAAGAGCATTGTGTCTGATAGAGGGACTCAGTTCACATCAAAATTTTGGCACCAACTGCACGAAACCTTGGGAACAAGATTGGAGTTCAGCACAGCATTTCACCCGCAGACAGATGGACAGACCGAGAGAGTTAATCAAATTCTGGAAGACATGTTGAGAGCTTGCGCACTAGACTATGGGTCTAGTTGGGATGACAATTTACCGTATGCCGAGTTCTCATACAACAACAGCTACCAGACCAGTCTGAAGATGGCCCCTTTCGAAGCTCTATACGGAAGGAGGTGCAGAACACCATTGACGTGGGATGGAGTTGGCGACCGACAACTTTTTGGTCCCGACCTCATCCGAGATTCTGAAGGGAAGGTCAAGCTTATTCGTGACCAACTCAAGATAGCTCAGTCCAGGCAGAAGAGTTATGCCGACAGCAAACGCAAGGAAGTAACATACGAAGTGGGAGATCGAGCATATCTTCGGGTGTCTCCACTTCGAGGAATCAAGAGATTCTGTGTGAAAGGAAAACTAGCACCACGTTTCATTGGCCCCTACAAAATTCTTGAACGTAGAGGCGAAGTTTCATACAAACTGGAACTGCCGGAAGGATTGTCCGGAGTTCATGATGTCTTCCATGTTTCCCAGTTGAAGAAATGCCACGCTGAGATGGCCGATGTTCCGTTGAGAGATACAGTGTCCCTAGAGGCCATACAGCTTGACAGCGATCTGACGTATGAGGAGAAACCCGTCCGAATTCTCGAGACCGCCAACAGAGTTACCCACAGCAAGATCATCAAGTTCTGCAAGGTGTTGTGGAGCCACCACACCGAGGAAGAAGCCACCTGGGAACGAGAAGAGGATCTTCGTCGAGACCAGCCGCACCTATTTTCTAGTCAACCCGAATCTCGAGGGCGAGATTCATCTTAAGGTGGGTAGGTTTGTAACATCCCAATTTTCGTAAATTCGGATGTTAATAGATCATTCATTTGCATCCCACATTTTATGCATCATTGTGTTCCTGTGAAAATTTTTATCGTTATGTGACTGCAGGCAATTTATCGGAGCGGAGATAATATGACTTCTCCCCTGTGAGTTAAAGTCATCATTTTTGATTTTTGCAAATTTTTCCAAACTCCGAATTATTTTAGTCGAGTTTTTTTTTCGATCGCGTTGTGTGATCCTAGTGCATAAAACTTGTTTTTAGTTGCATTAGGTGGAACTAGGGTTCCTATATATATTATATATGTATTAGTTGTATATGTATTTTATTTTCCTAAGTATTCTAGCGCATATATGTATATTAGTACTTTTTCTCCTAGTATTTTGTTAGCTAGTAAAAAATATTTTTTCTGTTTTGTTTTGTTTTTTTTTTATTTCTTTTTGTTGCTGCTGTTTGTTTGTTTTTTTTTCAAAAAAAAAAAAACAAAACAGCCCAGCCACCCCATGCATGCACGCATGCCTTGCATGCAGCCTCCCCCACGTCCCCAATCCCTCTCCCTCCCCACGTCTCCTCCTTCCTATTTTTCTCTCCCTTTTCCTTATTTCTCTCTTCCTTCTTTCTCCTCCCTCTCTTTCCTATTTTTCTCTCCCATGATCTCCTTCCCAAAGTTCTCCCTCTCCTTCCTTTCTACTCTCCTCCCCTAAGCCTATATAAACCCCCCCCCCACCTCCACCTCTCCCCAACCCTAGCCGCCGTCTCTCCACCGCCGCCTCCACAAGCCGCCGCCGGCGCCTCACCCCACCGCCGCCCTAGCCGCCGCCGTGAGCAGCGGCAGCCGCCCGAAAGCTGCTGCACCTCGGCCTCGCTGCGGAGGAGGAGCCCTCCCCGAACTCTCTCTCCACCGCCGCCTCTTCCCCGCGGAGGAGGAACCTCACCGCCGCCGCCCGACGCCCCACTGCCCGGAGCTACTCCCTCCTTCCTCGCCGGCCATCTCCTTTCTTGCCGGTGCAACACCTCCAGCAGCAGGTAGCAACCTCTCTCTCTCTATTTCATGCACTCCATCTCAGCCATTAGAAGCTTGCCACGTGTGCCTCTCATTAACACTAGCAGTTTCGTAATTACTGTCCAGATTTCGAAAACAGAAACTTTCAATCTTGTTTTGATCACAACTTTTTATACCTACGTCCAATGACATTGATTCTTTTTCCAGTAGCTCACAAATTTCCTGTAGTTTTTAAAAATATATAATTGTTCTGTGTTGGGAATTTTCAAATATAAGTTAGAGCAGATTTAGTTTAAACACTGTTTTGCCTATTCCAGGAGTTTGAAAAATGATATTGAGTTGATTCTTTTTGCTGCTGTTTTCTAGTGATAAAACCTTACTGTAGTAGAATTTTCAGAATTTTCCAAGTATTTTTACTAGTGTTTTCAACAGAAACAAGTTTCTTTCCTACCGACGTGCGATAAAATTCTTTTGCGTAGTCGTTTGCCAATCTTTGCATGTGGTGTTATTTTTACTCGTGGCATGATTGAATTGCTTATGGTGTGCTTTGTGTTTGTATCGGTAGATCATCCGGAGTGCGAAGCGTGTTACTTAGAGACGCTCGAGCAGGACAACTATCATCAAGGCAAGTCATCTTTGATCATGTTATTTTACCTATGTTTTCAATGCATAGTAGATCACCTTCTTTGCCCTATTTGCATGCTGCCTAGGTACTTGGAAACTTTAATTCTAGTTGTAGTATCATGTGGTAGGAACACAACAACCCCGACACTTGGCCCCGGGACGACAATGTTATATTTGCTATGCTTAAGTAGACGGGTTATCGGTTGAGTGTATGCCACGAGTGAATGCGAGGTTGATATATTAATCAAGACCGGACTAAGACAAGATTTTCAAGACCTCGGACGCAATGCAACACTGGGTGAAGGACGGTTGATCGGCTCCCTGGAAAACCCAGTGGATGCCCGGGATGCTGGAGAGGCCATGTCATCCTGCGGAAAGCTTCACCCAGGCTCAAAGGGACGGACGGAGACTTCAAGACTCAAGGCTTACCTGCACAGCCACAAGTCATTATGGGCTCTGGCTTGGTTGGACAATGCGGCGACTCTGGACAGGCGGTGCTAGCAGATGTAGACGAACGGTAGGAATGGATGGGCACCGACAGGGATTCAGAGGGACCCGTTGAAAGACCATGTTTTGATCATTCGGTCTTCAAACACCCTGAAGTACGAGGACAAACCCGGAGGCGATCAAATCTTGTGGGGAACGTGTGCAAAACTCTGCAGAGTACTCAACCTAATCGATTAGCCGTGTCCACGGTCATGGACAACTTGAGCCGAAGGCATTGAATTTCCCCTGAACTCTCGACACAACTTAATAATGATGTGGGTGTTAACAACTATTCGGGTACGAGAATTGGTTGGCGGAACCATCTCGTTAACAACAAACTATGTAGTAATATTTTGCTTTCAAACCCTTTTGTTGTAGGATAAAACTAGCTTTATGCAAAAAAAAAACTTAGCTCCACCGGCCAAATATGCATGTAGAGATAGTGATTATTTTACTCCCTCTCTTGATGATTTGCCAGCATATTCAATATGCTGACCTACACGGCTGCAACGTATCATGTTGCAGAGTACTTTCCCGACCAGGAGTGAGGTTACCGTTCTACGCTCAGCGACATGCCCTTGGAGTCGGATGGACTCGTCTACCTGATGC